>NC_057802.1:504318078-504323481 GCF_018294505.1 Triticum aestivum
TCTCGTGGATCGCCCCCTCTATATATATGTTATATCCAGGACTCTATTTCACACACATTGCATATGTTACATTTTTTGATTGACCCCCCCCCCAAAAACTCTCAAGAACCCACACACTATATCTCTCTAGGTTTGTATCTCTCTCACACAACCCCACGTAGGTGGTGTACGGATACAAGAAGAGAATAGGTGCACCGTGCACGTACTCACGCTTCGTGCCCAGCCACACCCGCGCGGGTACACGGTGGAGCTCATTTCTTTATGAAATGGCAGCCCACGTGCTAATTTGAACGCCTTTAGCGGTTGTTTACCTAGGGAGGTCGTGTACCACGCGTGCACGAAACAAAGTTTGACTTGACGCGTTGCCGCGTTATTTTTAAATAAGGTTATAGAGCTCAATGGCACGTACACAGAATATACAATGATTTTTATGGAGAAAAAGGTAGTCCGCTCACTATATACAATGGAGCCTGCCTGCCTGGTTTGTCGCTCTTCAGAGTATCTCACACAAGGCTGCGGTGGCCTCTCTCTCTCACCGTTGGTCACTGATCCGGCTGCATCCCGTCCGCCGGGGGAAAGGGAGTGCGGTGGCCTCTCTCTCTCTCACCGTTGGTCACTGATCCGGCCGCATCCCGTCCGCCGGGGGAAAGGGAGTGCGGTGGCCTCTCTCTCTCTCTCTCTCATCGTTGGTCACTGATCCGGTCGCATCCCGTCCGCCGGGGGAAAGGGAGGAAGTGCAACGTTTCTCCATTTGACGGCGCCGAGGCAGCACGTCCCGATCTGCGGTACACGCCGTTCTCTCTGACCAAGCTCTGACGCGGCAGGGCCTACGCCACCTGCTCGCAGATTCCGCCCGCCGCCGCTCACCTAGTTACATCCCGACGACCTCCAGGTATCCCCTCCGGCCTTGTTCCACTGCCCGTCTTCCCACGTCGCTGCATGTGGATCTTCCATAGTTCTTTGCCCAAAACGTAGCTCGTCCGACGTACTTTCCATATTGCATTCTCGTCCTCACACCGTTTTAGACAAACACAACTGTGTTGTTATCTTCCCTTAGGACAAGGAATATGCTTCTTTTTTGTCGTCGCATGTGTCATCAACTATTATTGGCCAGTAATTGTTTCCTTTCTACTCGTTTCTATTGCGACCTTTTGGTGAACTGCACAAATCACTTTTTTCTTAAGAGTGTTTTGTGCAGTTGTACTAAAATGTCACACGGGCAACGTCTCTACATTTCAGTGCGACTGCACAAAGGGAGATTGGTTTTGCTCTATCCTCCTCATCCAACTCCGAGCCTAATCTTCTCCAACTAGTTAGTCTTAAGAGAGACTGCAAAGGTGACCGGCTTCTATTTGTGTGTTTATTGTTTCATCAGCAGTCCTCTATTATCGTAATCACACATAATATCTTTGGAACAGGGACGCTCAGCTCTATTTTAGAGGAACTTCACAAAATGATCGGAATGTTGCATGCTCCAGACAGCTACTTTTTTTCCCAACATGCCTTGTTGATTTAGACAGAGCTGGGGGGACGTTGCTGCCAATGAAAGCATGGATCAATTTTAATTTAACACCTTCTCACAACTCTGTCTTCAGTTGTGATGTAATAATTAGCTCTGATCTGCTAATAATTGACATGCATTAGCAAGGAAGTTAGTTTTTTATTGTTTCCGAAAGAGCATCGATGGCAAGACACGCGAAACAAAAGCTGAAAGCTCACACCATTGTACAATTTCATGTCGCTGGAAAATTATTTGTATAGTACGTCAATTATGTAAACAAATGATGGAAGCTTGATAGCATTGCCAGAAGCCTCTTCATCATCCGGGTCCATGTGCCATGCACAAAATTATACTCCTTCGTTCCTAAATATTTGTCTTTTTACAAATTTCAAACGGGCATATTTTAGAGTGTAGATTCACTCATTTTGCTTCGTATGTGTACTCCCTCCGTTCCTAAATATTCTATTCGTCTTTCTAGAGATTTCAACAAGTGACTACATACGGAGCAAAATGAGTGAATCTACACTCTAAAATATGTCTATATACATCCGTATGTGCCAGTCCATTTGAAATCTCTAAAAAGACAAATATTTGAGTAGTCACTCGTTGAAATCTCTAGAAAGACAAATACTCCGGAGTATATTTAAGAACCGAGGGGGTAGTGCACAACCGCATGGGAGACTCAGCCCGGTCGTTGCGCCGCATTAATAGTGAGTAATGAGCAGTCAAATCATAAGCCCCACCTTTCCCATTGTAAGTTGCTCTGAAGAAGCAACCATCAATACGCTCTTCTTTGAATCCGCTCATACTACTCCATCCGTCACTGTTTATACAGCGTGCTTCAGAAAAAAGAAAAAAAATCTGTGGGACCAAGGCGACTAGCGATCGGCTTGAAAAATAGCATTGGTAGTTATAGCACGGCGTCTATTACTAGAGGGAATAATGCGTACACACATGCATGCAGTGCTTCCACCCCGGGTACACACATGCATGCACTTACTCCACTCCGTAGTAGTACAGTACATGGAGAGAAAATTGTGGACTTGATTGCGGTTACCATGCCCTAATTAATTGAGCATTAAACCAAATGCGTCTAAAGTCTCTCTGGTGGTGGAAATGCATTGAGAGAAATGCATCATAATGAAGCGCGCCCTGTAAACTGTGACGGAGGGAGGAGTAGTGTGACGCCCCCGATTTGACCGTACACTAATCATGCACGCAAATGTGTACGATCAAGATCAGGGACTCACGGGAAGATATCACAACACAACTCTAAAACATAAATAAGTCATACAAGCATCATAATACATGCCAGGGGCCTCGAGGGCTTGAATACAAGTGCTCGATCATAGACGAGTCAGCGGAAGCAACAATATCTGGGTACAGACATAAGTTAAACAAGTTTGCCTTAAGAAGGCTAGCACAAACTGGGATACAGATCGGAAGAGGCGCAGGCATCCTGCCTGGGATCCTCCTAACTACTCCTGGTCGTCGTCAGCGGGCTGCACGTAGTAGTAGGCACCTCCAGTGTCGTAGGAGTCATCGTCGACGGTGGCGTCTGGCTCCTGGACTCCAACATCTGGTTGCAACAACCAGGTAGAAAGGAAAGGGGGAAAAGAGGGAGAGAAGCAACCGTGAGTACTCATCCAAAGTACTCGCAAGCAAGGAGCTACACTACATATGCATGGGTATATGTGTAAAGGGCCATATCAGTGGATTGAACTGCAGAATGCCAGAATAAGAGGGGGATAGCTAGTCCTGTCGAAGACTACGCTTCTGGCAGCCTCCATCTTGCAGCATGTAGAAGAGAGTAGATTGAAGTCCTCCAAGTAGCATCGCATAGCATAATCCTACCCGACGATCCCCTCCTCGTCGCCCTGTTAGAGAGCGATCACCGGGTTATATCTGGCACATGGAAGGGTGTGTTTTATTAAGTATCCAGTTCTAGTTGTCATAAGGTCAAGGTACAACTCCGGGTCGTCCTTTTACCGAGGGACACGGCTATTCGAATAGATAAACTTCCCTGCAGGGGTGCACCACATAACCCAACACGCTCGATCCCATTTGGCCGAACACACTTTCCTGGGTCATGCCCGGCCTCGTAAGATCAACACGTCGCAGCCCCACCTAGGCTCAACAGAGAGGTCAACACGCCGGTCTAAATCCTATGCGCGCAGGGGTCTGGGCCCATCGCCCATTGCACACCTTCACGTTGCGTACGCGGCCGGAAGTAGACCTAGCCTAGCAGGCGTTCCAGTCCAATCCGGCACGCGCCGCTCCGTCGCTGACGTCAAGAAGAGCTTCGGCTGATACCACGACGTCGAGTGCCCATAACTGTTCCCGCGTAGTTGGTTAGTGCGTATAGACCAAATGGCCAGACTCAGATCAAATACCAAGATCTCGTTAAGCGTGTTAAGTATCCGCGAACGCCGACCAGGGCCAGGCCCACCACTCTCCTAGGTGGTCTCAACCTGCCCTGTCGCTCCGCCACAAAGTAACAGTCGGGGGCCGTTAGGAACCCAGGCCCACCTCTACCGGGATGGAGCCACCTGTCCTTTCAGCCCCCTCATCAGAGTCACTTGCGGGTACTCAACGAGCCGACCCGACTTTAGTCACCACATGTGTCATGTATATAAAGTATATACCCGTGATCACCTCCCGAAGTGATCACGGCCCAGTAGTATAGCATGGCAGACGGACAAGAGTGTAGGGTCACTGATGGAACACTAGCATCCTATACTAAGCAGTGGGATAGCAGGTAAGGGTAACAACTGTAGCAACAATGACAGGCTATGCATCAGGATAGGATTAACAAAAAGCAGTAACATGCTACACTACTCTAATGCAAGCAGTATAGAGAAGAATAGGCGATATCTAGTGATCAAGGGGGGGGGGCTTGCCTGGAAGCTCAGCCGAGAATGAGGGTTCGTCAACACCGTAGTCGATCGGGGGTCGCCGGCAGTCTCGGGGTCTACCGGAAAGAAGTAATGAAGGGGGAACACAATAAATAACAGAGCAACCAAAGCATCACAAAACATAACGAGGCAATACGCAGTGCTAGGTATGCCCTAACGCGGTAGTAAGTGATACCGGCGAAGGGGGGAAACATCCGGGAAAGTATCCCCGGCGTTTCGCGTTTTTGGACAGATGGACCAGAGGTGAAATGTTGCACGTTTGCTATGCTAGGGATGTGTGGCGGACGAACGGGCTACGTATCCGGATTCGTCTTGTTGTTCTGAGCAACTTTCATGTACAAAGTTTTTCCATCCGAGTTACGGATTATTTTATATTCATTTTTAAAGATTTAAATCAATTTATAAATTATTATTATTAATTTAATCCGAAAATGCAATTATGACGTCAGCATGATGTCAGGGTGATGTCAGCAGTCATCTAGTCAGTTGACCTAGTCAAACTGACATGTGGGTCCCGCTGTCATTGTCTAAGACTAACTAAGCAGGTTTAATTAGTTTAGTTAATTGATTAGGTTAATTAAACTCAATTAATTAAGTTAATTAATTTAGTTAATTAATTAATTAATTAATATTTTTATTTATTTTTTAATTTTTTTAATTCCTTTTTTTAAACGTCTCAGGGGGCGAGGCCCCCCTATCAGTGGCCTAGAGGGGCCATAGCGGGTGTGGCAATTCGGGCGTAGCCGGGCGGAGGCGCTCGGGCGTGGGCGCCCGAAGGCAGACCCAGAGCGCAGCGAGCGTTCGCCGGAGCGCGACCAGGGGGCGGAGGTGGGACGGCGAGCGGCGGCAGCCACTGCGGGAACCGCAAGGGGGCCAGGGCGAAAGCGGACGGGGCGACGGAGGCGTCCGGAGGCAGCAGCGGGAGGGAGTGGCCGCAGGCGAGGCGCGTCGGCGCGGGGCGACAGGCGCGGCCAGACGGAGTGGCGG
>NC_057802.1:504323893-504341986 GCF_018294505.1 Triticum aestivum
AGCGTGGCGCGGGGAAGAGGAGAAGATGGGGCCTCACTGGGGGTTCGTAGGGACGGGGCAGTGGGCTCGGGGAGGAGGACGACGAAGGGGCGGCGTCCGTGTCGACGTGGCAACGGCGGGATGGCGCCGGCGACGTGGTGGTGGTCGGCGACGGCGTCAGGGCGTCCGGGGCTGGGCCGGCGGCCGTGCAGGTCAAAGGAGGAGGCTGCGATGTAGGGGGGTCAGAGGTGAGGAGCCCGCCGACCGGAGCAGCGGCAGGGCGGCAGAGGTGGTCGGGGCAGGGAAAGGAGGGTGCGTGTGAGCGGGATCGGGGTGCGGGGGGGCTCTCGCTCCTCTCTGCTCTTTTTCTGGCGGCGCGAGGAGGGCCGAGGGGATCGATCGGGTCAAGTGGGGGGTTAGGGTTTCGGTCGGGCAGACCAGGGGTATGTAGGCGCGGCTGGGCCGACTGGCTCCTTCGGCCAACTGGGCCAAGGCCCAGTCCGGGGGGGGGGTTCTTTTATTTCTTTTTTTCCTTTTCTACAGGTTTTATTTTATTTTTGCTCTGGTTCGTTAATTGCTTAACCACCAAAGGACTTTTGTAAATCATGTAGCTTGTCACATGAATATCATTGCATTATATAGCAATGTCACAAAAAGCTGAAGGTCTTTCGAAAAGGTTTAATTATTTTAGAAATCGAAAAGGCCAAGTGATGTGCCGTTGGTCCACTGTTTTAATTTCTAGGGGCATTTCTGGAGTTTCTAAATTGTTGGTTTTATTTTTATAACAGCTTTGGTAATTTTTGCAATATTGTGAACATTTTAGTTTTTAGTGTTTGAAAAATTTTGTTGTTTGTTTTTATTTTAAATTTGAATTTGAATTGTTTTGAACTAACGCTAGTTTATCAACAGTAACCTAGGTGATGTGGCATCATTTGCAGAGGTTTACTGTAGCCTAAATATCCGGGCGTCACAAGTAGTATGAAGGTGCAAAACCAAGTACGCGTATGGCCAGTCGGTCAACACACCTCCTCTTGGCATATCACTGACATGTGGGACAGGAGTGTGAGCAAACCGATCTCAATTGACAGCAAAGAGCCAACCCGCCGTTCCTTGAGAGAGACGAGGAGCGAGAACACACATACGGGCTCGCACGGAGGCCAAGATATATTCGAGCATGGTTGGCTGATCGATATCATTCATTACATGTTGGGTTGCCGTTTTCCGCCCTTCTCCGGAATAAACGTGTACTTTATCAGAGATAAAAAAATAAGAGTACAGACGCTCCACCATGCGGTTCTAGTAGTAGTACTACTCGTACTACTGCGCTTGGCTCTACGCCTCTTCGTGAAGTCGAACAATGATGGTACTCCGCATGTTGGGTACTACAGTGTATGCCTCTGACAATCTGACACCGAATGGACTTATGCATGTCCACCGAGGGTAGGTTGCATTAGTCAAAAGGCGTAAGCGAGCTTCACCTTGTCCTGCAAGCTTCTCCCCGTTCTGCGAGTTGACGGGACACACCAAAAAGTAGTGCTAGTCCATACTCCCTCCTTTCCGGTTAATATGGCTTAATATTTTTTGCGGGTAAATGAGAGAGCTTTATTCATATATAAGCATTCTTAGGACGACCAGCCAAGACACTGGTCACTAGGAAGCGAGGTACCCCGCAAAAAAAGAAGTAGGAAGCGAGGTGTTTCATCAAGCCAGCTCTCGGCCACATTCAAAGTGCAGCAAGCACGGTTCGCACGAAGATGCGCCGCAAGGTTTGCTGACCTGTTTACTTTGCGCTTGGTTGTTCGCCTATTCGGGAAGTTGAACAATAATAGCACTAGTAGTATAGTGTATGCTTCTGGCAATATGACACCGAATTAACTGTTGCACGTCCACCGCCTGAGCGAGGGAGAGCTTGCATTAGTCAAAAGTTTCTCCTTGTCCTCCGAGCCACCGCGCGCAAGCTTCTCCCGTCCTGCAACCTTTTCCTCATTCGGCAAGTTGACGGGACACATCAAAGTAATGCTAGTCCATACTGCCTCCCCTCCGGTTAATATTGTCTTAATTTCAAACGAGATAAATACACTGTCTGTCACTGTATATTTGTAAAAATACGGCCAGTGGACTTCATAATACGCTCATTGCGCTCAATATATATATTTTCTGGTGTTTATACAGTCACTAGCTCACCCTGACTGAGTATGTGTGTGCATGCACGTGTAGGTTGAGCACTTGAGCGTGACCGTGTGTGTTCCGTCGTGTGCTCGGACATGCATGCATTAGGGCGTCGCGCGCGTTTTTGCGTCCATGTGTACGTGTGACTGTTGCATACACGTAGGGGGAGTATGTGTAGGGGCCACTAAGGAGCAGTCAAATCACACAGTAAGTTAGTCGGAAGAAGCAACCATCATTTCACTCTTGAATGACACGTACGCAATACAAAATGGTTGATATGGAGAGAAAAAGAAAACCACTATATATACACTAGCAGGAGCCTAAGCTACAAGCCTGCTTGCTTAGGTTGCTCTCTTCACAAGCATAGAACGACGGG
This sequence comes from Triticum aestivum, assembly GCF_018294505.1. Lineage (NCBI taxonomy): Eukaryota > Viridiplantae > Streptophyta > Magnoliopsida > Poales > Poaceae > Triticum > Triticum aestivum. Next base: position 504,326,418 of record NC_057802.1, read on the forward strand.
CCTGATCCCGCAGCTGGGGGAAGGGAACAATGTTCTGCGTAGATGCGGTCGACATTGGCGCGGGAGAAAACCCACAGTCGGTGCGTCCCAATCGGGGGTCACCGCGGTATGGGCCGATGCCGCGTCAGAACCGCCCTTCTAGCCACAGCCCGACGTCCCAGGTAGTCCATCTTCCTTTTGGAGCCGGCTTGCTCCACTGCCGTAGCTCCATCTCCATGTCGATCTTTCTCTACTTCTACCGGCTTCTACTTGTGATGAGTTTATGTCTCATGAACTAGTGCCAGTACTATTATTCTAATCACACTTCTTCAATATCTTTGCCATCAGGGATGCTCAGGTCGATTTTAGTGGAACTGCACAAAAGCATCGTATGATCCGAGGGTGCCAGCCGTCTTTCCTTCGATAGGTTCTACCTGGCGAGGAAATTAAATCATGTTTAGGGTTTAGGGTTTAAGTCGTAGTGACCCCATCAGTAGTTTTTCCTTCGTACACGCTCTCACAACTTTTTTCTTTAGTTGTGAAGTAAATATTGGCTATGATCTGTGAATCATTGAGATGCATCAGCATGCGTGTTAGTTTTCCTTTGTATTTGATGGAATATTGTAACGGGGCAACCTTGGAATAGGAATAAAAATGGAGTGGAAATTTTCCGTTTTTCCGGAGAGAAAAATGGAAACGGAGAGAAACCAACGTTTCGTTTCGTTGGATCGCGCCATCGAGCAAAACCAACGTTTAAATCACGTCTGTCGTGTTCGTGTCTCACCACCCTCCACGGCTCGACCCCACACGGTCGCTCGGCATGCCACTCACCGCAAACTGAGTATACGATAACTTTTCTGCCTGCTTGTCGATGGATCGCGCCATGGAGTACTAGCACTACTGGAAGAGATTGACGAATTGGGGGAGGACAGCTAGTTGTAGCACGGACTCCCAAGAACTTTTTACATGCATGTTGTAGCCGGCTATTGTGACCTTTGAACGCGGAGCAGCCGCGTGCACTCGGAAGCGGCGCGGGCGACGCTCTCTCGGCCGGCGCGCCGCTTCAATGCCGGCGCCAGTGAGAGGTCGCGTCCGCTCCGGCCGGGCATGAATGCGGCACTGGGCATTTCGGGCGGGAAGCACGCGCGGGTGATGAAGAGGGTTCGGGTTGGTCAGGACCGGCCGTGGCAGCGGTCCGGACGTGCGCAAACAAGAGATGATGTACGTTAATATTGCTGCGTATATAATTAACAACGTAAATAATGTGCCAGTTGGACAAATATGATTGGAGATGGAGATGGAAATGGAATTTTACGTAAACACGGATATGCATGTCTATGTCTATGTGTGTGTGCGCGACGACTCTCGCGACCTGGAAGCGGGGGCGTGTTTTTGATCGAGTTTTCTTTCTTGGTACGTTAGAAAAATTGTCCGCCAGTTTTCGTTTCTTTTTTCCGGGAACGCGCGTATTCTATTTAAAACCACTGCTATGGAGAGATTTTTTTACTCCATTATAGCCTCTTGTTTGATAGAGTTTCTCGCGTCTCGCTCTCTCACCCTCTCCATATCAAAACAAGATGACAGTGTCCACTCTATCTCTCTCCTCACCGGTGGTCACAGATCCGGCCGAATCCCGTCCGCTGCGGGAGGTGAGGAGGTGCAGCGTTGACGTTGTCGCCGTCGGCGACGGAGGAAGCCGATGCGCACCGTCCTCTCGGAGCCGGCGCTGGTGCGGACGAAGATCCTCCGCGCCCTTGTTCGCTGCCGTCGTGTGGGCAGATCCCGCCCGCCCGCCTAAACGACATCTCGCCCACCTGAGGTATAACTTCTTGTACTAGTCCAGCTCCCCAGGTCGCTGCGTGCGGGTTTTCTTCTATGCGACTACTCCCCAGCTCCCCATGCATAGTAGCTAGGGTTTGTCGACTGGTCCAACATCACCTACTAGTACTATTATAGAGGAAATGCCACTCGAAAAGTTGTACTGATTTATGCCTCGGTGGAGGTATACATGTTGTTTCGACAAAAAGTACATGGTGGTTGTGCGGTCATTGCCCATATGGTGGTAGTACTATCACTGGTCAAATGAAGAAATGCTTTTTTTCTCGGGCATCCTGGTTTAGTTCCCATCAAGATAATTATGATGCTTCTGTTTGTTGGTGTACTTTTCATTAATTCTTATTGACAATTGAGATGTCGTTGCTAACCCTTTTTTATATTTTTGGAAACAGCGATGCGTGTCTCCATACCCGGGCATGTCTTCCTCAATTTTAGTGGAACTGCACGAAATTGGATGGCCATTGTTGTTCCACCTCACTGTCCTCTGCCACGTGGTTCTTCCTTCCTCGAGCTTGATTACTGAGAAGAAACAGACCACAGTGAGGATTTGTCGAACTTCATAGGTGCCTCACCCAAACTTGATGCCAAATGGATGATGCATCACCACGATGACCTATCGATGTTCATGGTTGCGCCTCATGGTTGCGTCGGCTGGTGAAGCTGATCGATTTTCAATGAAAAACATCCTATCTTCCATCAGTGCTCTTTGCTTGTTACGCACAAAGATGATATCCTTTGTTCAGTTCACCTTGGTTGCGTTGGAGACGCAGTCGTCTTTCACGTTGGTGCAATTTTATCACACAATTGGCTATGAACGAAATTGTTTCCTCGAAGAAGGTCGACGTTGGTACTAAGAGCATAAGTTTTGTATTGATTTCTAAGCCTTCTCACAACTTTGTCTCCAGCTCCCCTGTAGTTTTATTTGTCCAGCTATTAACTTTGATTTAAAAAATGGTGTGGACTAAAAACCCGGATGGACTTAGTAGCCCTCCATTTTTATTTACTCCGCATATTAGATTTGACTGAAGTCAAACTTTGTAATACTCTCAAACCTTTCCGATAATTGAAATTAAAATTCTTTATTTGTACACACTCTCACACGTTTCCGATAATTTGGCGCATGTGTGGTTGTTCACTTAAGGGAGGGTTGTGTACCACACGTGAAGGACAGGAAGTGCGACCAGGATGCGTGGGCGTGGATCGTTAGTTCATCGGAAGTAGTACTAGTTTTCTTCACTGTACATTAAATAAAGAGTTTCGTTTCGTACTTACACAATTTAAAACGATTGTTATGGAGAGAATAAGAAAACCACTCCACTATATATTAGTAGTATACACGAGAGTACTATATGGACGCAGCTTCATTGACTTAGTGCACCTGCCTTTGGATTTATGACAGGTGGGCCCAAAATGTGGCTGGCTCACCTGTCATATAGCCAAAAGCAGGTGCAGTGAAGGCACCGGAGCTCAGTCCATACTACAGTAGTATATATATAAGCGGGAGCCTCAGCGCTTGTTCGCTAGGGTTTGCACTCTCCACACGCTCACCGCACAACATATATGTTAAACGCTGGAGGCTCAGCGTTCATTTGCTAGGGTTTGCTATATTCACAGTCTCTCACCCTCTCTTCACTAGATCTAAACAAGACTGTGTTGGCCTCTTGTCTCTCTCTCCCCCCTCACAGCTGGTGAAGGAGGCGTCCGTATCCCGTCGCACTGGGAAAGGGAGGAGGTGCAGCGTTCACTCTATCGCCTTCGGCGAGGGAGGCAATCCACTGCCAGCTGCGCTGTTTTCTTTCACCCAGCGCCTGTGCGGTAGGGCCACCGACCCCTTCTTCCTCGCTGCTGTACGTAGTGTGGGCAGATCCGGCCTCCTGCCGCACGCCTTGCCACATCCCGACGACCCTAAGGTATAAGTTTCTTTGAAACCGTCGTTGCTCTAGCTGCATGTGGATCTTTTTCGATCTGTAGTCGAATCTAGGTCTTGGTTCAAAGAGGAAGAGAAGGGTGCGGTGGGCTGGAGCAAGAATCTAGGACGTGGTTCAATGAGGAAAGGAGGGGCGGAAAGTAGTATAGACTGGCTATCCAGCCGCTTTGTAGGTCGAAAAGGGAAAAAGGGGGTAACCCAGTACACACATCTGTAAGGAACCGATCTCTTTGTTGAAAAGGGAAAGAAACTGGGGGGTCGGGTAGTTTGTGCAGGACTAGATTTGCTGCCCTCACATAGGAAGAAGGTTCAAAGAGAACAAATATGGGACCAGCGCATATATGCTGCTTGGCTACATACTCTGCATCACCCATTTATACGTGTGGACGCACATGGTGCTGGCATGTCCCATACAGCTATTTTGCTGTTGTTAATCTAAGAATGCCGCCGGAAAATTGAAGCAATGCCACTGTTAAAAGTAAATTAGATTTTTTAACGAATGTTGTTCAAGAGAATGTCTCTGTTAATATGAATCAATGCAACCGTTTTAGAAATGCTACTGTCCTACTTTGTTTTCCATCCAAGATAAGTTAGATGCTTCTTTCTGTCACCGTTTGTTTCATCCTCCTTTATCGGCAAGTAATTGTTTCCTTTTTTGCCTCTGTTAAAACAGGGCTATCGATTCAACTTGTTGCTATTGCGACATTTTGATTCACTACTCGAAACACTTACGTTTTAAGAGTGTTTTGTGCAGTTCAACTTGAATGTCACACCGGTGACTTTGCTTAATTTTGGTGGAACTGCACAAAAGGAGATCAAGATTCGTATTTTACCTTTGTCGGTCTCATGAAAGGTCAGTACAGGCCTTCATCCACATGATTGTGCAGTGTGCTTTGAGATGTTGTGCTACTTGTATTGGTATTGTTTTAAATAAATGTTGAATTGAAGCTATTGTATTGTTGTCTTTTCCCATTAAGTAGTGAACAAAAATGGGACCAACCCAGACATGATGCTTGTTGCTTTGTTCCAACAAATTCTGCATCACCCCCTTTATAAGTAGATGGAAGCACATACTGTTGTTCCCACTCTCCCCTGGAACTGGTTATGTTTTTCGTTAATCTAACGCCGCTGGTAAAATTAAGCAATGCCACTCTCAGAATTAATTAACTACTGAATGTTAGTTCAAAACTGCAACACTTGTTAGGAATGGTACTATCCTGCTTTGTAGTTCTTTCTACATGTTTAACCAAGGTATTGTTAAGATAATCTCTCTGTTAAAATGAATCAGTTGCATTGTTTTAGGAATGGTACTTTTCTGCTTTGTCATCCTTTATACATGTTGAAACAAGGCATTGTTAAGATAATGTCTCCGTCAATATGAATGAATCACACTGATGGAGAATTGCTACTCTCCTGCTTTGTTTCCCATTAAGATAAAGTAGATCAGTAGATGCTTTTCTTCTGGGAGTACAAGTCATCAACCGTTATTTCTCAGTAATTGTTTCCCTTATACCTATTGTTGCTTACAGGGATATCAAAATTAAAGCTCGGTTTTATTCCGACTTCGATTTTAGTTGAACTGCACAAAAGGAGCCAATGTGTCCAAGGCAAACTGCTGCATTACTGGGTCCAGTTGGTCGTTCCACTTTGCAGAAAGAAGCAGTCACTGTTTGCGCTACATTACAGAAGGAATGACCGAGAAGCTTTACAGAGTATTATTAGACACTGGTGACATGACTAGTCTGCAGAGACCATTGGCAATTTAACAACACGTGGAGTGCCCTGGGCAAAAAGTGCCCAAACAAGTACAAGAAGCTACAACAGGACTCCACGATCATAGGCATTACATATTTTGAATGGGAAAATCTTGTCAAAGTTTAATCATTGATGTTAGCAAGAAGTCATTAGTTTAATATATTGGAATTCGAAAACCTTGTCAAAATTTGCTCATTGATGTTAGCCAGAAGACATGCATTTGATATTTTTGAGTGGGACGCCCTTGCTGTGAGCAGCGTCGAGTGTTTTTTCCTATTCCTGTGTTCAGTTTAGAAGTAAATAGTTACTCTGCTGAGATATTCTTGTGTTAAGAGTTTGTTCTGAATATTGTCTATGTAATGCCAGGCCTTGTGTTTGATTGCAAAGTTGAGCTTGGAATGTTGTGGCATGCGGCATCACGAGCTGTTCACCGTGCCTCCTGAGAATAATGCTTCGTATTGTTTTGCATGTCGATCTAATGCCAGTGATTTGCTTGTTAAGAAGATCATCCTCTTCTGTTGTTTCCGTGCTTAAGAAGTTCATCGTCTGATGTTTCATTCATAGCCTATACGACAAGTCGGGTAGGTTAGACGTGAAACCATATGATCTCCGACCAACTCATGATATTAGGCCGTGATTGGATCGTCATTTTCCAACCAAAACCGCTTGTAAATTAAAGCAGATGGTCTCGGGCGAAGGCGCTTGGTTGGTCGATTTCGACTAGTAAAATATCGGAAGTACTTCACACACGATAAAAACGCTGAACGTCACTCGGACGATTGCTAATCCAGCCATTAGCTGCTATTTTAGCCTTGCCCATGGATGGCATGATACGCACGTCGTGCATGTATCATCTGGTAATGTCTTCCATATAGCAGTGCTCGTAAAATATACACTGGTCTCTAAAATTACACGCGTAACCCGCCGGTTTTACTTACAGACCTCGGGCCCTCGGATTCATTACGCCTGTATTTTACGCGTTGTTTCCGATGACGAGTAAATTACACTTGTATGTTAATACAGGTTTGAAATAAACCAGAGCTCCCAAGCGCGGCCTTACCGTTTCATGCCGTCTCAGTTTCTTGAAGGTGCTCATAGGTGTCCGATGATCCCGGCTTCCTGAATGAGCAGCGGGCGCTGTATCAGACCATCCGTAGGGCCTGCGAGGCCCTCTCCGTTGTCCTTCGAGTTGTTGCGCTCGCCGTGGCGCCGAGCATTGTTAACATCGTCAACGAACATGAGGATTCAGGAGATGACTTTATTTTGACTGGACACTAGGGACCCACTAGGGCCATAGCCGTACGTACGCAAGTGCCTCCTTATTATGTACAACTTTATTTTGCTTTCTCATGGTTTCCTGACATCACGATCCCACACCATTGTCAACCTATGTAGTCAATATAACCGAGAGAATTGCACAAGGTGCGGCCGACAGCTGGGACCAAGCAGCTCGAGCAGTATTTGTGTTTTTGAGGCGTGAGCACTGCAGAGTTTTTTTTGGCGATGATTTTGTTGTTGTTCAGAGGAGAGCAGGGTATTTACTGGGCGGGCTGTGGCCCGTCTAGCCCAGGCCAGATATCCAGCCCAGATACTAATTTTTTCAAGATGAAAATGGCTAGCCCAGCTATACGTCTTTTTGAGGAATACCCAGGCAAGGTCAACTTGTTATTCTCTGCCCCGCTGGGCTGCAAATCTTTGCTAGGAGGGATGCATTAGGCTTAACAGGAAAATGGGCTTTAAAAAATAATAAATGGGATGTAATTATAAAAACTGGGCAGTAACTATAAAAAATGCACCAAACACGAAATTAGTTTATAAAATTTTATTTATGGATTTTGAAAATCTTAAATTTTCATTGTTGCGCGCGCAATGTTTCGTTGGATTTTTACGTAATACAAATTTATATTTAATCTGACTAGAAATTTCGGGATAAAAATATTTCGGATCCCATCAAAATGTGGGAAATTTTATTGAATTCTGTCTTCAATGGTTGGTTGAAATTATTAATCATTGTCCTAGCTAGAAAATGGGATGTACTTTTAACAAACTGTAAATGGGTTTGTCGGAGTAAATGGCCACGGGTAGCCTAACCGACTGCCCCTGGTTCTTCTGAAAAAATTATCAGGCCTTCGAGCCTCCAAGCACTCCAAGCATTGGGCCGCCTTCCCTGGCCGGCTACCTCTGAAGCCGACTCCCGGAAGACGACTCAGCCTCGACGACCTCCCCCCAGGACAACTACGGGGTGGCCAACTCCAGGGAGCCGGCCAAGAAGAGCGCCGACTCCAAGCAGTCGGCCGAGACAACAACCACCAAAGCTACACTCACATAACGGTGACAAGACGGGGTGTGGCCACAGTGCGGCCCACTACCCCCGAGGCCCGAGGCAGGCATGGCCACAGGAGGCCGTACGAGATGACCGTCTCCTGTTCGGCTCGGCACTGTAGCCATGCCAGCCTCAATGTCATCCACGACCAACTCCTGTACGGCCCGCAGGCGGCGGGCCCCTTCCGCCAGAGAGAGGCGCGGAGGCAGCCCGGCCTCCCCCAGTCGGCCGAGGGCGTAGCCGGCCTCCAGAAGCCGGCTACCCCCTTTCTCGAAGCAGGAGCCCCATTAAGGAGACAAGACGAGGTAAGGCTACAGTGAGAGCCCCCGAGGCGGCCCACTGTAGCCACGCTTACCTCGACGAAGCCCTCGTCATCAGAGGTGAGGCTACAGTAAGCAGCCGCCGACAAGACCCTAGGCGATGGGGCCGGCCTGTCGACCAAGAAGCCGGCAGCCGGCGGGACCCACCAGCCGGCGGGACCCAACAGCCGGCGGAGAAGCCGGCGAGCGTAGACACTGACGGCTGGGACCAGTGCCCAGCCGGATTACCATTGTACCCCCGGGGGGTAGGCCTATATAAACCCCCCGGAGCACCCATGCAAAGGGTGAGCTTCTGAACACAGCACACACACCATAGAGATAGAGAGAAGCAAGAGCTAGCCTTGTTCTTCTTCTCCCTTGAACCCAACAGCTCTAGGAGCAATTGTAGCTACCTTTCCTTGATCTAGTGATCATGCGGAGACCCCGCAGAGCAGGACTAGGGGTGTTATCTCCTCGGAGAGCCCCGAACCTGGGTAAGATCCGCCGGCGTGCATGTCTTCGCCTCATCCCGTTTCCAGGCACCGGCGATGTCTTATTGGCACCCACAATGATAAGCCATCCGTTGGCATATGTCGCACCAACCACTCGACATTTGGCGCCCACCGTGGGGCCAGGTGCACCGTCATCCGGAGACCTGTTCTGGACGGGAACCCTCTTCCTCCCCCGCGAGCGCAGCCAGCCTGCTGCGCCCGATGGCGTTTGCCTCGACGCGCTGCAAGGCGTCGACGTCGCCTGCGCAGCGAGCTGCCTCGCCGATCTGCTCGGCGAGACTCGCATCTCCGACGAGCCTGCGTCCGACGCAGGCACCGACTACCCCGAGAACCGCCTCGTCAGCCTCCTCGACCAGCTTCACGTCTCCAGCGAGCCTGCTGCAGACATGGAGTCGGTCGGCTCCACCGACCCGATGCTCATCGACTCCGACACAGCATCGCTTGATGCCTACCCCTCCGATGTGGTGGTCTTCGACGACCCCCTCCCTCGAGCTAACAGCGGCAGCAGCGCTGTCACCGAAGTGCTGGTCATCAGCCACGTCGCCAACTCGGGCGAGAATGCCCACGACGCCCTGCAAGCGGCAATGCACGACCTCTCCGTCCCCCTCCCGGCCGACGCCGACCCCGAGACCCTGGAGGCACGCCGCCTTGCCCTCATCGTGGAGGGCCAGAAGATAGCCTCCATGAGACGCCTCACCGAGGCCCACCAGCGCGAAGTCGACCGCGCCGCCTTCGGTACGCCGATGCCTAGCGGCCCGAGCCGAGCCGGCTTCGTCCAGAAGCGCGGCGCGGCCGTTGCCAGCATGCTGGGGGCAGATCGCCCCGTCTACGCCACCCCGCTCGAGAATCTGCGAGCCGCTCAGGCGGCTGCAGAAGAGCTCGATGGGCTGGGAGCCGATGAGCTCCCCTACATGGCAAGACGGATCCAGCAGCTGATCGACGCGGCTGCAAAACGGCACGAAGCCGGCGCCCGTGCCGATAGTCATCCCCCGCGCCGGGAGCACGCCGCGACGTCCCGCTCGCCGACTGCGAGCAGCGCGCGCCAGAAGAAAGACAAGGAGCCGGCTGCCAGCCGCAGCCGGACTCGCATTACCATCGAGCGCGACGCGGAAGGCCGCCCTCGAGCGGTTGAACACCAAGGAAATCTGCCTCCTCCCCCGCCTCGAAGAGAAAGACGCCTCACTCCGCCGCCTATCACACACCCGACTCTTGGCGACCGACTCGGCCGCTGAGAAGGAGTCAGCGAGAACGACGCCCGCCACAGGATCGACCGCCTTGCTCGATCCTTGGCGTTAGAAGAAGAAGACGATGTCGGCCCGCCATGCTTTGGCCCCGGCATCCGCGACGAGCCCTTCCCCAAAGGGTTCTCGCTCCCCAGAGACACGCCCAAGTACAACGGCTCGGTGAAGCCGGAAGATTGGCTCATCGACTACTCCACGACCGTCAGCATAGCCAACGGCAATCGGCGCGTCGCCGTGAAGTACGTCCCCCTCATGCTGCAAGGCACGGCGCGCACATGGCTCAACAGCCTCAAGCCCTACAGCATCAACAGTTGGCTGGACTTCACCGAAGTCTTCGTCCGCAACTTCACCAGCACCTACAAGCGGCCTCCCAAGCCTCGCCAGCTCTCCGTCTGCGTCCAAGGGCCCAACGAGTCGACCCGCGACTACCTCACGCGATGGGCCGAGCTCCGCAACTCCTGCGAGGGGGCGCCCGAGGTCCAGGCCATCGAGTACTTCACCGCCGGGTGCCGAGAGGGCACCCTCCTCAAGCACCGACTCCTCTGCGACGAGCCGGCTACCCTCGATGAGTTGCTGGTCATCGCGGACAAGTACACCACAGCTGACTCCTCAATGAAGACGGAGCTCCGAGTGGACGCCTCGGGGAAAGTGATTGCTCCGGCTCCTAAGACGCCGACTGGCGACCCTAATCGGCGCCCCTACCAGAACGACCACAAGCGCAAGGCCCCCATGCCGACTCCCTCCAGTCGGCAGGTGGCCACAGTTGAAGACGAGCATCCCGAAGAACGGCCCGGTCCCAAGAAGAAGGGTGGAAGGCCGGCTTGGCAGCCGTCTTTCTCCTACGAACAAGCTCTCGACGCCCCCTGCAAGTTCCACAGCGGCGCGAAGCCATCCAACCACACAACCCGGAAATGCCACTGGCTCACCCGCATCACCAAGGGTGAGGGGATGTTGCCGCCTCCGCCTCCCGGCCCGCCGCCTCCAGCCCCCCAGCAGCCGGCGGCTCGGCCGGCAGTCGGCGCCATCCAAGACGAATTTCCCGAAGAGCACCCCGCCTACGTCGTCTTCACCAGTCAAGCCGACGACAAGCGCAGCCGATGCTGACAGCATCAAGAAGTCAATGCAGTCGCCACTAGCACTCCCGAGTTCATGCACTGGTCAGAAAAACCAATCAGCTGGAGCCAGGCCGACCACCCAGAGGTAATGCCTTCGCCTGGCTCCTATGCAATGGTCTTGGATGTCACCCTCGCGACGGAGAGGCGAGCTGCCAGATTTTCCCGCGTCATGATAGACGGCGGAAGCAGTATCAACATACTGTACCGCGATACCATGGAGAAGCTGAACGTCAAAGCGAAGCAGCTCATGCCGAGCCGCACCGTCTTCCATGGTATCGTCCCTGGCCTGTCTTGCTCCCCAATCGACAAGATCAAAATGGATGTTCTCTTCGGAGACAAAGATCATTTTTGCCGAGAAGAAATATGGTTCGAGGTAGTGGATTTGGAGAGCCCCTATCATGCACTGCTCGGCCGACCTGCCCTGGCCAAGTTCATGGTTGTGCCCCACTACGCCTACCTGAAGATGAAGATGCCGAGCTCGAAGGGGATCATCACGGTAGCCGGCGACTACAAGAAGTCCATCGAGTGCGCCATGGCTAGTAGCCGGCTGGCCGAGTCCCTCGTGGTGGCAGAAGAGAAGAAGATGTTGGAACGGGTTGTGGCCATGGCCGGCAATCAGCCGGCCTTGTCCCCCAACCCCAAGGATTGTGATGCGCAGGGCTCCTTCCAGCCTGCCAAAGAGACGAAGAAGATACCTCTGGACCCGGAGAACCCGGAGAGGTTCGCCGTCATTGGGGCGAACTTGGACAGTAAATAGGAAGGCGAGCTCGTCGACTTCCTCCGTGAGAATCGAGACATCTTTGCATGGTCCCCAAAGGACATGCCGGGTGTCCCGAAGGATTTCGCCGAGCACAAGTTACATGTCCGAGCTGATGCGAAGCCGGTCAAGCAGCCCCTCCGCCGACTATCAGAAGAGAAGCGAAGAATTGTGGGAGAAGAGATAGCCCGGCTCCTTGCTGCTGGCTTTATCATGGAAGTGTTCTTTCCAGAGTGGCTTGCCAACCCAGTTCTGGTTCTGAAGAAGAATAACAAGTGGCATATGTGTATAGACTACACCAGTCTGAACAAGGCCTGCCCAAAGGATCCGTTTGCTCTGCCGCGGATTGACCAAGTGATAGACTCCACAGCCGGATGCGAGCTGTTAAGTTTTTTGGATGCGTACTCAGGGTACCATCAGATCAAGTTGGACCCAGCTGACCGCCTGAAGACTGCCTTCATCACACCCTTTGGAGCTTTCTGCTACCTGACTATGACATTCGGCTTGAGGAATGCCGGTGCCACTTTTCAGCGTTGCATGCAGAAATGCCTCTTGAAACAACTCGGCAGAAATGCCCACGTCTATGTAGACGACATTGTGGTGAAGACAGAGAAGCGTGGTACCTTGCTGGAAGACCTGAAAGAAACATTCGCCAACTTGCGCCGATTCCAAATCAAGCTCAACCCCGAGAAGTGCGTGTTCGGAGTGCCAGCCGGCCAGCTGCTGGGCTTCCTGGTCTCCGAACGCGGCATCGAATGCAACCCTATCAAGATCAAAGCCATCGAGAGGATGGAGCTTCCCACCAAACTGCGAGATGTGCAGAAATTCACTGGCTGCTTAGCCTCCCTGAATCGTTTTATCAGCCGACTAGGAGAGAAGGCCCTCCCCCTGTACCGACTCATGAAGAAGTCCACTCACTTCGAGTGGAACGACCAAGCCGACCAAGCCTTCCATGAGTTGAAGAAAATGCTGACCACTCCGCCTGTCCTGGCGGCACCGACTGAGAAGGAGCCCATGCTCCTCTACATCGCCGCGACTAGCCGAGTCGTCAGCACTGTTGTTGTGGTCCAGCGCCCGGAGGAAGGCCGAGCCCAGCTAGTCCAGAGGCCGGTGTACTATCTCAGCGAAGTGCTATCCAGCTCAAAGCAAAACTACCCGCACTACCAGAAGATGTGCTATGGGGTGTACTTCGCTGCCAAGAAACTGAAGCCCTACTTCCAAGAGCACCCCATCACGGTCGTATGCACTGCCCCGCTCGCCGAGATCATAGGCAGCCGGGATGCATCCGGCCGGGTGGCAAAATGGGCCATTGCATTAGCGCCCTACACAATCTTCTACCAACCCCGCACCGCCATCAAGTCGCAAGCACTGGCCGACTTCCTCGTCGACTGGGCCGAGACCCAGTACCTACCGCCGGCTCCCGACTCTACCCATTGGCGGATGCATTTTGACGGGTCCAAGATGCGCACCGGCTTGGGAGCCGGCATCGTCCTCACCTCTCCCAAAGGCGACAAGCTCAAGTACACGCTGCAGATCCACTTCGCCGCCTCCAACAACGTGGACGAGTACGAGGCGCTCGTACACGGGCTCCGGCTAGCCAAAGAGCTTGGCATACGCCAGATCCTGTGCTACGGCGACTCAGACTTGGTGGTCCAGCAATCGTCTGGCGACTGGGACGCCAAGGACGCGAACATGGCGAGTTATCGATTCCTCGTCCAGCAGATCAGCGGATACTTCGAGGGGTGCGAGTTCCTCCACGTGCCAAGGGCCGACAACGACCAAGCAGATGCCCTAGCACGGATCGGCTCCACCCGACAAGCCATACCGACTGGCGTCTCCCTCCAGCGCCTCCTCAAGCCGTCCATCAAGCCGTCTCCAGAGTCGGATTCCATCTTCGTACCACCTGCGCCAGATACAGCCGGATCCGACTGGAGAAACCCCGCAGGCGGCACGGGGACTTCGACAACTGGCCCGGGGACTGCCGTAGTCGCACCCGGCCCGGGGACTGCAGCAGTCGGCCCGGGGACTACAACGACAGAAGAAGCAGTGGCCGACTCACCCAACCCACCCACGCGAGTAATGGTGGCTACATTAACAGACGAAGAAGTCACAGCTCCCTCATGGGCCCAGCCCATCCTCAAGTTCCTAGTCAGCAGAGAGCTGCCGGCTGATGAGATCTCAGCAAGACTAGTGCAACGACGAGCCGCAGCATATACAATAATCAACAGAGAGCTTGTGAAGCGCAGCGTCACTGGAGTCTTCCAGCGTTGCGTCGAGCCAGAAAAAGGAGTGGCAATCCTCAAAGACATCCACCAAGGCGAATGCGGCCACCACGCAGCCTCAAGATCACTTGTGGCCAAGGCTTTCCGCCATGGTTTCTTCTGGCCGACTGCCTTGGAGAATGCTAAAGAAATAGTCAAGAGCTGCAGAGGATGCCAAGTTTTTAGTTCCAAGCAACACCTGCCGGCTTCTGCACTCAAGACCATTCCCCTCACCTGGCCTTTTGCCGTCTGGGGACTGGACATGGTGGGCCCTTTCAAGACAGCCCGCGGCGGCTTGACGCATCTACTTGTCGCTGTGGACAAGTTCACAAAGTGGATCGAAGCAAAGCCGATCAAAAAGCTGAACGGGCCGACTGCCATGACATTCATCACCGACATCACTACTCGGTACGGCGTGCCGCACAGCATCATCACCGACAACGGCACGAACTTCGCCAAAGGAGCACTGGCACGTTTCTGCGCGACGCAGGGCATCCGACTGGACTTAGCGTCCGTTGCCCACCCGCAGTCAAACGGCCAGGTCGAGCGAGCAAATGGACTCATCCTCTCCGGCATCAAGCCCCGACTGGTTGTACCACTGGAGCGATCGGCCGGCTGCTGGCTCGAAGAGCTGCCGGCTGTCCTCTGGAGCCTGCGCACAACACCCAACAAGTCAACCGGCTTCACTCCATTTTTCCTCGTGTACGGTGCCGAGGCTGTCATCCCAACAGACATCGAGTTCGACTCGCCTCGGATCACCATGTACACGGAGGAGGAGGCCAAAGAAGCAAGAGAAGACGGCGTGGACATACTGGAAGAAGGCCGGCTGCTAGCACTCAGCCGGTCCGCCATCTACCAGCAGGGGCTGCGCCGCTACTACAACCGCAAGGTCAAGCCAAGATCCTTCCAAGAGGGCGACCTTGTGCTCCGGCTGATCCAGCGAACAGCCGGCCAGCACAAGCTCTCGGCCCCTTGGGAAGGCCCCTTCGTCATCAGCAAGGCACTCGGCAACGACTCCTACTACTTGATCGACGCGCAAAAACCAAGAGCACGCAAGAGAGACGACTCCGGCAAGGAGTCGGAGCGACCATGGAACGCAAACCTCCTGAGACGATTTTACAGTTGAAAGCAGTATGTATCATGCTACCCTTTTTTTGTATTAAGTACAAACCAACAGGCCCCCCGAGCAGTACTCGGGGACTGCCCTTGTTTATCTATGAATGACAAGTGTCATATCCATGAATGTATTATTACAGTTTGAATTCTTGTCTGGCACCGGGTTCGACTAGTCGGCCCGGGGACTGGCCGCCTTGAGCTATATTGAAAGTTCTACCTGAAGTCAGAAAAGTAGTGTGCCGGCTCCCGAGTCCCCTCTTGTTGCAAGTCGCAGCTCTAAGAACCGACTGTCCGACTAGCAAGAGGCAAGGCAGAAAGGACGCCCACACGAAAAATGGCTAAGGAACAACGAACCTATATAGCAAAGAGACGGCCTCCAAACATGCCTGCCGGCTGCCAGAACAGCCGGCTGGCCGGCTTCCTAAACACTTAGCTCTAGTCCAGCAAA
>NC_057802.1:504342170-504371620 GCF_018294505.1 Triticum aestivum
CCCCCCCAATTGGCCAAGCACTCCTCCAGCTACAGATTGCAGAGCAACTGTTGGACTGGGGAGGCGGCAACCAAGGGAGGGCGGCAAAGGAAACAGCAGAAGGACAAAAAGCAAAAGTACAAGGAAAGGCCAAATGCATAAGTTATATATACACATAAAGCCCCCAACAGGCTGGCAACAGACATAAGTTCGAATACACCCAGTGGGTGGAATTGTGCAGACTTAACCAAACATTGTTCCAAAAGTAACAAGACAGGAAAACAAAAGATGGCAGACTAGGGCGCGGCGCGGAGGCCGAGCTGGTCGGTGGAGACGGCCCCGCCGGCTGAAGGAGTGGCCGCCTAGCGGGTCTCGGCTTGACCACCACCAGCGGCAGGCGACGCACTCGCTCGCGACGTAGTGCTGGAGGTACGGTCAGGCTGAGGCTGGCTAGCTGCTTCACCAGCCGGCTCGGCGTCTTCACCCTCCTCCTCCTCCTCTTCGCCCTCGTCGCTGGAGTCGATCTCCTCCGCCGAGTCCTCACCGTCCGCCGGGTTCAGCCCGAACCACTCCTCCGGCTGGGCGACACCGTTGTCATCTACCTCGGGGACGAAGACGCTGGTGTCGGTGTAGTCGGCGATCACCGAAGCCCGCCGGATGATAGCCGGCCGCGCCGGCTCCAGCTCTGTGTCGGCTTGCTGCCGCTAGATAGCCAGCTGATCTAGGCTCAGGCCGGGATACCAGGCCTTGACGAACTCCAGCGCCCGCCTGGCGCCGGAGAGAGCCGCCGAGGCCTTCCAAGCCTCGAAGCGGCCGACTGCCACCTCCAGCCAGTCGGCTGTTCGACTGGGGGTGCGAGGAACCACTTGGCCGGGCCAGAGGGCGGCCAAGACTTGCGCCCCGGCACGCTGAAGCCGACGGAGCAGTCGGTGAGCCGGCTGGATGCGGGCCTGGATCGCTAGGAGCTGCTCCTCCAGCGAGCGGCCAGCGGTTGGCGAGATCTCAAAGCCAGCCTGCCTTCGCGCTTGGCGACGGGCCTCGATGGTCTGGTTGGCGACATTAGAATAGCCAGGGAAATATTCTGCGCAAGAAAGAAGAAGAAAAGGAGCAAAGAGCACCAAATCAGAAAAAGAGCCAAAGTGGCAGATGGCAAGAAAGGACGAAGAGGTAGGCGGCTTACCGTCAACCAGATCTTCGATCTGACCATAGCCAGAGACCAGAGTCTGCCTGGCCTCAGCCCAGCCAGCCGCCTCCGTCTCGTACTCGGCCTGGAGGGCGGCTTCGCGGTCCTGCACCACCTTCAGGGCCACCTTGTGGCCTTCCTCCTGGTCGGCCAGCTTCTTGACCAGGCAGTCGCGCTCCTGCACCAAGGCGGCGAGCTCGGCATCCTTGGCACGAAGGGTAGTCTGAGACTCTCCCAGCTGTGCCCTCAAACTGGCGTTGGCCGCTGCAGGGACGGCAGAAAAAGAAAGAACAGTAAGAAGAAGTCGTCAAGGAAGATCCGACCCGACTGCTCAGCAGTCGGCCCGAATCTCGGGGACTACACCCAGTGGGTGCGCTGACGCGCCCCCACATGAGATAAAGAACAAAGCACGTACCTCAGCTCTCAGTAAGGTCGGCGGTCTTCTGAGTCAGCTCCCGAGCCTGGGAGTTGAAGGCGGCCGCTCGAAGGTTGTGGTAGTCCTGCAAGATGGATAGAAAATCGAAGTAAGAACAAGAATAGCAAAGGCAAATCCACCAAGAAGTTCCAAGCCGCCTGCTCAGCAGCCGACTCGGAACTCGGGGACTACACCCAGTGGGTGCGCTGACGCGCCCCCACGGAAGAAATCAAGATCAAGAAGAAATCAAGATCAAGAAGAAATCAAGATCAAGAAGAAGCAAGATGGGAATACTAACCCGGATGGCCGCCCGCGTCGCGAGGAACTCGTCGGTAAACTGCCTCAGCGCCACAGCTTGGCCCTGGAGCCGGGTCCGGACGTCCTGTGCAGCCACGTTCACCACGGCCATCCCTCCGCCTGGCGTCCACCCCGAGGTAGCGCTGGCCGCCTCCGCATCCCGGGCCGACGAGCTGGAGCCCACGGCCGGCTGCGGCTCCGACGCAGCCTTCCCCGCGCGCCGGCTCGACGGAATCCGGACCGCCATCTCAGCCCTCGCGGTCGGCTCGCCCCCCGCCGACTGTGCAGGCGGCGGATCAGGCCGGCCGCCTTGAGCCGCCCTAGTTGGCGGGGTCGGCACCGGCGCCCTCTCCAGGATGATGACGTCGTCGCTTCCCTCCAGCCCTGGCTGGTCGCCGCTGGCTCCCTCTGGCGAGGGCTCCATGTCCCAGGCGCCATGACGCGCAGCGGGGTGACCATCGAAACCTCCCCCGCCACCGCCGCGGCCGCAGCCTCTGCTTGGGCCCTGGCTGCGGCATCGGCGAGTGCCTTCGCCGCCTCCTCCTCCCGTGCCGCCTGGGCGGCGGCCGCCCTCCGTGCCTCCGCCTCCCGTGCCTCTCGCTCCGCCCGCGCCTCCCGCGCGTTCCTTTCTGTCGCCTCCTGAAGGTCGGCACGGGGGTCCACGCGGCGGGTGGTGCTCCAGAGCCCCTCGGCGACTCAACGACGGAGGCGGCAGCCGGCCGCTCAAGCGACAACGGAGCTCTGATCGTTGAAGAAAAAGACAAGGGTTCAGGAACCACCAGAGAAAAGAAAGAAAAAAGTGTATACGAAAGAAAGTGAACTTACGCCGACACGGTCTGCGGTTGCTTCACCGCCTTGCGAAAGCGAGCCGCCTTCGCGGCCGCCTCCTCCCGCCTGGTGGCTGCCGCCCTGCCCCTGGGTTTCTTCGTCCGGCTACCGAACAAACTCTGGGCGGCGCGACGCTTTTGACCTCCGCCCCGAGCAGGCGGTGCAGCGGAGGAACCCGCGCCGCGTCCAGACGCCGGCTGGCGGCGCGGGGCGACTTCGGCCTCATCGTCGTCCGGCCAGTCGTCGAAGGTGACTCCGAGCCCGGAGCCGCCTGCTTCGCCGCCGGCTTCGCCACCACCCGGCTCGACGTCGTCGTCCATACCGGCCGCCCCCAGGTCGGGGTCCTCCAGATCGTGTTCGGTCCGGTCGGGGATGAATCGGCGCTCCGAGTCTGACCCGCCGGCCGACCGAAGCAGAGGGCTTTGTCGAAAAGCAAACCGACTAAGTTAGAATCGGCTAAGAGGAACTCGGCAACAAAGCGAAGAGAGAGAGAAAGAGACAAGGAGGACATACCGTAGGCGGCGGATTGGCTCGGCTATACGGTTCCTTGCCGAACTGCCACTCTTCGGTGAGTTTGCAGTTCGCAAGGTAGTTCACCATATAGGCGACCTCCTCGCGCGGCATCTCCTTGGTACACATTCGGCTCGGATCGAGCTGGCCGCTCATCTGACAGATCAGATGAGGCCGGCTCTGGAGCGGAAGAACCCGGCGCATGACGAACGCGGCCAGAAGGTCGGGCCCCGTCAAGCCCTCTGCCTGGGTCAGCTCCCGCACTCGGGCAACGGCGGCGGACCCGGCCGGCGTCAGAGTCACGGCCCGGAAGGACCACTGGGGCCGCCTGCCCTCTGGTGGGCCGGCTACGTAAGCCGGCAGGTTGATGTAGTCGCCCCGCGGGGCGATGTTCCGCACATAGAAGTACGATTTTTGCCACTTCTTCACCGATTGGATCAGCGTGATGACGGGGAAGGGGTTGTCGGCGACCGATCTCCGCGACGCGATGAAGGCGCTAGTCTGAGCCGGCACGCCCCGCATGCGCGTGCCCAGCTTCGACTGGAAGAACTCCCCCCAGAGCTCAAGGGTGGGGAGGACGCCAAGGTAGCCCTCGCACAGGGTGACGAAGGCGGACAGCAGCACCACCGCGTTTGGGGTGAGATGGTGTGGCTGGAGCTGATAGAAGTCGAGCCAGGAGCGGAAGAAGGCGCTCGCTGGCAGGCCGATGCCGTGCAAGAAGTGCGAGCGGAAGACCACCCGCTCGCCCTCCCGCGGCTCCGGCGTAATTTCCTTCGCCGGCGCAAGGCGGACCTCCATCTTGTCCGCGGTCGGCAGCCGCCGAGTATTGCGGAGGAACTCGACGTGGTCTTCGTGCACGTTGGAGCCGTCCCAATCCCCGCCATACTGCTCCGTGGCGGGAGGCATGGCAAAAACTAGCGCGGCAGCGGAGGAACGTGCGGTGGAAGAGCGCGGCGGTGAGGCGCTGTTGCAAGAAACGGTGAGCGAAGAAGATGGTGGAAGTAGGAGGAGCGTGCGAGGGCCTGCCGCCCTCCACCTCCCCCTACTTATAGCTTCGCGAGGCGAGGCCGAAGAGGCCGGACGTGGGGGGAAGACGTGGGATTAACTGCACCCATTCCTCCCACGCCCCGCGATTATTGCGCCCTAAAGGCGAGCCGAAACTGCCGCAAGGAGACGTGCGGGCGGTTTCGGGATACAGAGAATCCGCGCCTGGGCCCGGGCGCGGACGTGGCGGGCCCCCGCCCTGCAGCGACGTCCCGTCACGCGCGTGGGCTGGCAGGCTTTCTGGCCGAGGGAGGCCACGTGGTTCACAGACGGCAAGTGGCCGGCCCGCGGCCCGGAGCACACGCTAGCGAGCTCCCGCCCTCCGACTCCGGAGTTTTCGACCAAGGCGGCACGCCCAACTAAAGCCGGCTCCCAGCTGCCGACCTGTCAAGATATGAAGCTGATCGAGCTTCTCAACCCCTACTCCACCCCGATGATCCCGGCTTCCTGAAATAAACCAGAGCTCCCAAGCGCGGCCTTACCGTTTCATGTCGTCTCAGTTTCTTGAAGGTGCTCATAGGTGTCCGATGATCCCAGCTTCCTGAATGAGCAGCGGGTGCTGTATCAGACCATCCGTAGGGCCCGCGAGGCCCTCTCCGTTGTCCTTCGAATTGTTGCGCTCGCCGTGGCGCCGAGCATTGTTAACATCGTCAACGAACATGAGGATTCAGGAGATGAGTTTATTTTGACTGGACACTAGGGACCCACTAGGGCCATAGCCGTACGTACGCAAGTGCCTCCTTATTATGTACAACTTTTTTTTTGCTTTCTCATGGTTTCCTGACATCACGATCCCACACCATTGTCAACCTATGTAGTCAATATAAACGAGAGAATTGCACAAGGTGCGGCCGACAGCTGGGACCAAGCAGCTCAAGCAGTATTTGTGTTTTTGAGGCGTGAGCACTGCAGAGTTTTTCTTGGCGATGATTCGTTGGATTTTTACGTAATACAAATTTATATTTAATCTGACTAGAAATTTCGGGATAAAAATATTTCGGATCCCATCAAAATGTGGGAAATTTTATTGAATTCTGTCTTCAACGGTTGGTTGAAATTATTAATCGTTGTCCTAGCTAGAAAATGGGATGTACTTTTAACAAACTATAAATGGGTTTGTCGGAGTAAATGGCCACGGGTAGCCTAACCGACTGCCCCTGGTTCTTCTGAAAAAATTATCAGGCCTTCGAGCCTCCAAGCACTCCAAGCATTGGGCCGCCTTCCCTGGCCGGCTACCTCTGAAGCCGACTCCCGGAAGACGACCCAGCCTCGACGACCTCCCCCCAGGACAACTACGGGGTGGCCGCCTCCAGGGAGCCGGCCAAGAAGAGCGCCGACTCCAAGCAGTCGGCCGAGACCACAACCACCAAAGCTACACTCACATAACGGTGACAAGACGGGGTATGGCCACAGTGCGGCCCACTACCCCCGAGGCCCGAGGCAGGCATGGCCACAGGAGGCCGTACGGGATGACCGTCTCCTGTTCGGCTCGGCACTGTAGCCATGCCAGCCTCAACGTCATCCACGACCAACTCCTGTATGGCCCGCAGGCGGCGGGCCCCTTCCGCCAGAGAGAGGCGCGGAGGCAGCCCGGCCTCCCCCAGTCGGCCGAGGGCGTAGCCGGCCTCCAGAAGCCGGCTACCCCCTTTCTCGAAGCAGGAGCCCCATTAAGGAGACAAGACGAGGTAAGGCTACAGTGAGAGCCCCCGAGGCGGCCCACTGTAGCCACGCTTACCTCGACGAAGCCCTCGTCATCAGAGGCGAGGCTACAGTAAGCAGCCGCCGACAAGACCCTAGGCGGTGGGGCCGGCCTGTCGACCAAGAAGCCGGCAGCCGGCGGGACCCACCAGCCGGCGGGACCCAACAGCGGGCGGAGAAGCCGGCGAGCGTAGACACTGACGGCTGGGACCAGTGCCTAGCCAGATTACCATTGTACCACCGGGGGGTAGGCCTATATAAACCCCCCGGAGCACCCATGCAAAGGGTGAGCTTCTGAACACAGCACACACACCATAGAGATAGAGAGAAGCAAGAGCTAGCCTTGTTCTTCTTCTCCCTTGAACCCAACAGCTCTAGGAGCAATTGTAGCTACCTTTCCTTGATCTAGTGATCATGCGGAGACCCCGCAGAGCAGGACTAGGGGTGTTATCTCCTCGGAGAGCCCCAAACCTGGGTAAGATCCGCCGGCGTGCATGTCTTCGCCTCATCCCGTTTCCAGGCACCGGCGATGTCTTATTGGCACCCACAATGATAAGCCATCCGTTGGCATATGTCGCACCAACCACCCGACAGGGTTGTTGTAAATTCCATTAGAATTCAAAAATGGGCTGTACATTCTTACAAAACGCAAATGGGCTATAAGTTCTCTGCCACACACTTGTGGGCCTACTAAGTGACGCGTCCCCTAAAAAAATAAGTTGACGCGTATGCAAGGCTTTGTCAACTTATTATAGTCAACACACGGTTCTAGCAGCAGTGGCCGTTGGATGTCTATCCAACGGATGTCGTGCTTCTTCTTCAATCTCGGATATTCTTAGCTTCGGCCGCCCAAAAAATGATTCCTCCCCCTGACATCTGGGGCGCACCGTTTCGGAGGCTGACCTGTGGGCCTACTAAGTTGGAGCATACCAAGGGCTTTGTCAACTTAGTCAATATAAACGATTCTAGCTTCAGTGACCGTACGATGTCCATCCAACTGCCGTAGTGCTTCTTCAACCTCTGGTCTTCTTGGTCCAGCTGCCCAAAGCAGCGCCGGTCGTGCCGCCTGCTCCTGCCTCCCGTGGACGGCTGTGCTGCCGCGGAGACCTCACCGCCCCCATACTACTCCCACCGCTGGCCAGGCCATCCCTCCACTCACCCACACCCCCTGTTATTCTGCGGCGACGGTAGCCTCACACCGCAGCCGAACCAGTGAACCCTCATACTCCTCTCCGAACCAGTGAACCAAGTCCTCCCAGCTGCCAATGGAGTTTTTTGGGAGGCTATTCAACCAGTGTCATGCTGGTCCTTTTAGTTTTAAGGGAAGGTATTTAATGGCGTGGAGATCATCGCCACGAGCCATGTGAATGTGGAGAAGAAAATCTTTGATCCATACAGCGGGATCTGTCGTTCCATCATATGCTTCAATGTTTACGGGTTTAAACCCTTCTGGGAACTGGTACTACATTACCTCATCGGTAAAGCACATGGGGTGTGCGGCGCCTCTGTATCGTGCGACATCACGACGGAGTTCGGATGACATCCGTGTTTGGTTCTTGGCCCAAACTTGGTGATGCTTGTCACGCCAGGCTTGATGGTTGTCGTCTCGTGTTGGAGCATGTCCCCTTGATCCGTCAATTGATTTGGTCTGGCCGGCTCTATTGTCCAGGTCCTAACGTAAATCATACGTGTAGCCCGGAGCCTCTGGCTCTTTGCCTATACGGCGAGGTGGTGCGGGCTGGTGTTCGGCGTAATTAGCCGCTTTGTCCCGTCCACATGGTGGCCGGTCTGGTTAATCGACATGGTTGTATCTGGACGGTATTGGCTCAAGGGCCTCGTCGTCGAACTGTGGTAGTAGTCTGCGTTTTGGGTAGCTCTTTGTTGGGTGCTCAAGGCCGTATTCTTCGGCGGCCAGGACCTTGGTCCATCTACCGTTGAGCGTATCCCATTCGGCTTGAAGCTGTTGATGTTTCTTTTTCAGGCTCCTTGCAGTGGCGATAAGTTGTCGCTTGAAGTGTTCTTGTTCGAGGGGTTCCTCTGGCACGATGAAGTCTTCGTTGCCAAGGCTGACATCCTCCTCGGAGGTCAGTAGATAATTACTATCCTCCAAATCCTCATGATTGACAAGTTCATTGGGGTTAACTTGTCCCTCCTCCCATTCATCCTGCTCGGACGTAGGCTCGACGGGGTCTTCGGCATCATCCGGAGTGTTGTTATCTCCAGTGCCGGTATTGCTATCCTTTTCTCCATGAGATCTTGAGCAGCGCCGCTGGCGTCGGCGCTTGGGTGGTGCCTCGACGGGCTTATCCTTGATCGGATCTTGAGTGTCGTCGTCGTCCTTCTTTCTGGGCATATCCACCATGTACACGTCGTAAGTAGAAGTGGTCGTCCAACGCCCGGTGACGGGTGGGTTTTGGCCTGAATCGGCTCCGGCATCGTCGTCGATGCCGTCGATGTCTTCGGAGGCATAGTCTAGCATGTCGGTTAGGTCCTCGACAGTGGCTATCAAGTGGTGGTGGGTGGGACGTAAAATCCCCGCTCTCAGCCCCCAGTTCGGGCTGAGCGTAGCTCGGAAGTGATACTTCCGTAATTGCGAGAGATCGCATTAAGTCCAGAGCCTCGTTTAGGAGCGAGAGCTGGACGGGTGACTGAAGAACTGTGGAGCTGGGCCTGGTAAACACCACTTGACCGTGCTCAATGGACGCAGGCCTCGAGAGTTCGAAGTTGACATCCAGAGATGAGTCCGGTTTCCCGATGACAGAGAGAGTTTTGTTTGACTCCAGGAATGTTGACAACATGGCCACCTTCGGGTTTCTGGTTGGGAATTCCATAATAGGAGCGAGTCCGGCGGGGCTTAGCCTCCTGTCTTCGGACAGAGTGGTCCGCTCTGGATCTAGAGCCAGGGCAGGAACGAGAGTTGGTCCTTGAACGGAGCCTGGTGGTGGATCCGACGGGTTTCCTTCATGTAGATGAGGAACGGCGGCCGAGGCTGAGAACCCTTTGAAGATCAAGTCTCCTCGGATATTAGTGATGTAATTCAGGCTTCCGAATCTGATATGATAACCAGGGGCGTAGTTGTCGATCTGCTCGAGGTGACGAGTTGAATTGGCACGCAGAGCGAAGCCGCCAAACGCGAAAATTTGACCCGGGAGAAAGGTCTCCCCGAAAACAGCATCGTTTCTGATGAAGAGACGAGCCCTCGATACTTCTGGTAACGGCATAGCGGAACTCTCAATAAAAGCACCAATGTCGGTGTCAAAACCGACCGATCTCGGGTATGGGGTCCCCAACTATGCGTCTGAGGATCGAGGGTAACAAGGGACAAGTGGGACATGATGTTTACCCAGGTTCGGGCCCTCTTAATGGAGGTAAAACCCTACGTCCTGCTTGATTGTATTCAATGGGTATAGGGGTTACAAGAGTTGATCTACCTCAAGATCGTAATGCCTAAACCCTAACTGTCTAGCCTATGAAAATTCTGATAGCCTCCACGGACTAAACCCTCCGGTTTATATACACATCGGAGGGAACTAGGGTTGTACAGAGTCAGTTTGTGGGAAGGAAATATCATATCCGGACACCAATCTTGCCATCCATGCATATGGGAGTCCTACCCGGACACGCGGGGAAAGTCTTCCGCTTACATCTTCTCGGCCCCTCAGTCCGGCTCGTATCAATAGCCCGGACACTCGACCCCTTAATCCAGAACTCCCTCATCCATCACATCATTATCCTAATGATGTGATCCCGTTTATCAAATGACAACACATGTCTATGGTTAGGAAACCTTAACCATCTTTGATCAACAAGCTAGTCTAGTAGAGGCTTACTAGGGACACGGTATTTGTTTATGTATTCACACATGTATCTAAGTTTCCGATCAATACAATTCTAGCATGAATAATAAACCTTTATCGTGATTTAGGAAATATAATAATAACCATTTTATTATTGCCTCTAGGGCATATTTCCATCAGTATGCGCCAGCTTCATGACGCGCATGACCTTCCTTGGTTGCTCGTTGGTGATCTCAATGAGATCCATTTCTTGCATAAGAAGGAAGGTGGTAATCCCCGGGCACAAGAGATTGAGCCGGCATATCATCTTGAGATTTTACGAAGTCACCGTAGGCACCTCGTAGTCGACGCGAACTTCTCCTCCCACTGAACGAGCACCGCCAGAATCCTATAATAAATCCAGGACAAATGCGAGCACCGGGACTTAAACCCTGGTGGGCTGGGGATACCACCTAACCATCCAACCACAGGTTGGTTCGCAGTACATTCAAGTGTTTGAGAGTGCAATTGATAACTGCGCTTTAAGGATCTTGGTTTCTTAGGTGATGGGTTCACTTGGCAAAGAGGAAGGATTAGGGAGAGATTGGACCGTGGCCTAATTAATGATGCATGGTCAAATTTATTTCCTCTAGCAGCTCTGGAGAATTTACAATGTGACCACATTCTGATCATCGGCCTCTCCTAGTGAATACAGAATATTATGCCTTGCCTGTTCCAGCTAATGGTGTCGTACGATCGAAAAGGTTTCATGTAAGGTGGCTTCGGGAGGAGAAATTCAGTGGCATGGTGATGGAGGTGAAGGAAATATGCCCTAGAGGCAATAATGAAGTTGTTATTTATATTTCCTTATATCATGATAAATGTTTATTATTCATGCTAGAATTGTATTAACCGGAAACTTAGTACATGTGTGAATACATAGACAAACAGAGTGTCCCTAGTATGCCTCTACTTGACTAGCTCGTTAATCAAAGATGGTTAAGTTTCCTGACCATAGACATGTGTTGTCATTTGATCAACGGGATCACATCATTGGAGAATGATGTGATGGACAAGACCCATCCGTTAGCTTAGCATAATGATCGTTTGGTTTTATTGCTATTGCTTTCTTCATGACTTATACATGTTCCTCTAACTATGAGATTATGCAACTCCCGAATACCGGAGGACCACCTTGTGTGCTATCAAACGTCACAACAAAACTGGGTGATTATAAAGATGCTCCTCAGAGACTGCAGATAACGGATCTCTCAGGCACCGGTTTCCCTCAGTTCAGGAAGGGAAGCGAGCTTTCAAGGGTCCCAGGATAAAAAAGGTTTGAGTTGGCATCGATCGAGATTAGGATTTGTCACTCCGAGTATCGGAGAGGTATCTCTGGGCCCTCTCAGTAATGCACATCACTATAAGCCTTGCAAGCAATGTGACTAATGAGTTAGTTATGGGATGATGCATTACGGAACAAGTAAAGAGACTAGCCGGTAACGAGATTGAACTAGGTATGAGGATACCAATGATCGAATCTCGGGCAAGTAACATACCGATCACAAAGGGAACAACGTATGTTGTTATGCGTTTTGACCGATAAAGATGTTCGTAGAATATGTAGGAGCCAATATGAGCATCCAGGTTCCGCTATTTGTTATTGACCAGAGATGTGTCTCAGTCATGTCTACATAGTTCTCGAACACGTAGGGTCCGCACGCTTAACGTTCGATGACGATTTGTATTATGAGTTACGTGATTTGATGACCGAAGTTTGTTCGGAGTCCCAGATGAGATCACGGACATGACGAGGAGTCTCTAAATAGTCGAGAGGTAAAGATTCATATATTGGAAGGTTATATTCAGACACCGAAATGGTTTCGGATAAGTTTCGGAGAACCGGGGGTTGCCAGAACCCTCCCCCACCCCCCGGGAAGTTAATGGCCCGTACATGGGCCTTAGTGGAGGAGAGAGGGCCGGCCAAGGAGCTGGCGCCCCCCCCCTTGCCAATCCGAACTGGACAAGGGGTGGGGGCAGCGCCCCCCCCCTTTCCCTCTCCTACACCTTCTCTCTTTCCCTCTTTGCTTCTCCGAAAAAAGGAAAAAGGAGAGGGAATCCTACTAGGACTAGGGAGTCCTAGTAGGAGTCCCCACACCTGGCGCGCCCCCCTTGGGACGGATCCTCCTCCTCCCCCTCTTTATATATGTGGGAGGGGGGCACCCCAAAGGCACGACAAGTCTTCTCTTAGCCGTGTGCGGTGCCCCCCTCCACAGTTACACACCTCGGTCATATCGTCGTAGTGCTTAGGCGAAGCCTAAAGTAAATATGCCCTAGAGGCAATAATAAAGTTGTTATTTATATTACCTTATATCATGATAAATGTTTATTATTCATGCTAGAATTGTATTAACCGGAAACTAAGTACATGTGTGAATACATAGAAAAACAGAGTGTCACTAGTATGCATCTACTTGACTAGCTCGTTGAATCAAAGATGGTTAAGTTTCCTAGCCATAGACATGAGTTGTCATTTGATTAATGGGATCACATCATTAGAGAATGACGTGATTGACTTGACCCATTCCGTTAGCTTAGCACTTGATCGTTTAGTATGTTGCTATTGCTTTCTTCGTGACTTATACATGTTCCTATGACTATGAGATTATGCAACTCCCGAATACCGGAGGAACACTTTGTGTGCTACCAAACGTCACAACGTAACTGGGTGATTATAAATGTGCTCTACAGGTGTCTCCAATGGTACTTGTTGATTTGGCATAGATCGGGATTAGGATTTGTCACTCCGATTGTCGAAGAGGTATCTCTGGGCCCTCTCGGTAATGCACATCACTGTAAACATTGCAAGCAATGTGACTAATGAGTTAGTTGCAGGATGATGCATTACGAAACGAGTAAAGAGACTTGCCGGTAACGAGATTGAACTAGGTATTGAGATACCGACGATCGATCTCGGGCAAGTAACATACCGATGACAAAGGGAACAACATATATTGTTATGCGGTTTGACCGATAAAGATCTTCGTAGAATATGTGGGAGCCAATATGAAAATACAGGTTCCGCTATTGGTTATTGATCGGAGACGTGTCTCGGTCATGTCTACATAGTTCTCGAACCCGTAGGGTCCGCACACTTAACGTTCGGTGACGATCGGTATTATGAGTTTATGTGTTTTGATGTACCGAAGATAGTTCGGAGTCCCGGATGTGATCACGGACATGACGAGGAGTCTCGAAATGGTCGAGACATAAAGATTGATATATTGGATGACTATATTCGGACACCGGATGAGTTCCGGGGGTCACCGGATAATTATCGGAGTGCCGGGGGGTTATCGGAACCCCCGGGGGAACTAATGGGCCAACATGGGCCTTGTGTGAGAGAGAGGAGGGGCCATAGGGCTAGCCGCGTGAGGGAGTCCTGGATTAAGGGGTCCTCGGGCGTCCGGCCTGTTGGACATGGGTCGGACTGATGGGCTATGAAGATACAAGACCGAAGACTCTCAGCGGTGTCCGGATGGGACTCTCCTTGGTGTGGAAGGCAAGCTTGGCGTCCGGATATGAAGATTCCTTTCTCTGTAACCGACTTTGTACAGCCCTAGTCCTCTCCGGTGTCTATATAAACCGAAGGGGGTTTAGTCCATAGGGACGATCATAATCATACAGGCTAGACTTCTAGGGTTTTAGCCGTTATGATCTCTTGGTAGATCAACTCTTGTAATAATACTCATATTCATCAAGATCAATCAAGCAGGAAGTAGGGTATTACCTCCATAGAGAGGGCCCGAACCTGGGTAAACATCGTGTCACCTGTCTCCTGTTACCATCGACCTTAGACGCACAGTTCGGGACCCCCTACCCGAGATCTGCCGATTTTGACACCGACATTGGTGCTTTCATTGAGAGTTCCGCTGTGACGTCGAAGACAAGATTGATGGCTCGCCTTGTTGTCAAGGACAGTATCACCTCCGGAGGTGCCCTGGCCTCAGGCCAAACCCTCCGGCTGGGCGGCTTTACCATGACCACCCCTACGGCCGTTAAGCCGACGATGACTTCTTGGATCATCAAAAACCACCTCCGTGTTAGCTCCGAATACTCCAAACGATGGATCCGACGGAGTTGTCGTCTTTAAACGAACTCCTAGATCGCACTGCCGCTTTGGGGGTCACTACAGACTACGATCGGATTGGGCTTAAACCCGATCAGAGAGAAATCAAATCTCCGCCGATCACCCATCAGATAGCGGTAGTAGAGGAGCAAAACGGCAACTCTTCCTCTATATTGAGGACGAACTATGTTCAGATTTCCGAGCTCAAAGAGCCGGATACCTGCCCATGGAGCAACGTGCCCTATCCTCCGAACCTAGAATCAGATGATGGGCCTGAAAAATCAGTTGATATCCCGGAGCCTGAACCGTTAAGTCTGGAGATTTCCCAAACTCTGGATCCCGAATTGGGTCAAAGCTCGAATTTAAAGCCACCCGCCCACCCAGATATACGTGATCTCATGTACATACGGCAGCAGTCTCAGGAAACAGTCCATCACTTTTGGGCTAGATTCCTCCTTGTCAAAGACAAGATTAAAGATTGTCGCGACGAAGACGCGATCTCAGCATTCTGCAATAATTGCACGGACGAAGGAATCCTCAATGCCATCAACCGCCATCACGTATCACACTTCACTGACTTGGCAGCCATAGTACAGAAGTACTGCACAATGGAAAGCACCTGGAAAACTCAGGCAGCTCGCTGGGAACCACCAGTTTCCACTCAACCCCTCGTCCGGGCAAAAAGGACACACCCTCGCGGGGCGCCCGGCCCAGCAATAAAGAAATCGAATCCCATTACGGGGCGGGGAACCGTTCTGGAGGGATGGCTCGATAGGCCATGCAAAATACACACAACACCGGATACCATACCAACCCACAGCCTTAGAGCATGCTGGATACTCCGGCAAGTGGCCAAGAGCGGCGAGGATATCCTCACCAAAAATACCCCAGAGCAACACCCCCCGGAAGATGACGACCTAAGCATATTGACAGTCTTCGAGACCTTCGCTTCAAACAATCGGCGTAAAAGGGCTTTCCGCGACCTCGCCGAAGTCTACCAAGTCGCAGCAATAAACCCCTGGAACGACACGGCCATAACTTTCAATGCCAGTGACGAACCAAAATTCTGGACAGTCCGGGCACCAGCCGCCTTGGTCCTCAATCCAAATGTGGATGGTTTTCGGCTCACCAAAGTGCTCATGGACAGCGGCAGCGGATTAAACCTCATCTATGAGGATACGCTCAATAAAATGGAAATAGACAGGAGCCGCATCGAGCAAAGTAGCACGGCCTTCCGAGGAATCATTCCCAGTCGGGAGGCGCGATGCGCGGGAAAAATCACGCTCGACGTGGTATACGGCACGCTGGAGAATTATCGGTCCAAAGAGATAACCTTCCAAGTGGCCCCTTTCAACAGTGGATATCACGCCCTATTGGGGCCAGATGCATTTACACGTTTCCAAGCTATACCTCATTACGGGTACATGAAGCTCAAGATGCCCGGGCCCAATGGTATTATCACTCTTACCAGTGATCCGGACATAGCACTCCGCGCCGAAAACAAAACCGCATCCCTGGCCCTTGAGGCACTGTCTGAAGCCCTTGCGGCCGAGGAATTAGCCGCGCTACGCTCCATGGCGGATAGGGACGACGTAATCCTGGACAAGCGGCCCAAATCCACCTCCTTTAAACCAGTAGATGAAATAGTCAAATTTCAAGTCCACCCAACGGACCCCAAGAAGACAGCATCCATCGGGGCACAGCTGGACCCAACGGTTGACGCCGCCCTATGAGAGTTCCTGCGTGAGAACTGGGACATATTTGCCTGGCATCCTTCTGATATGCCAGGAATCCCACGCAGGTTGGCCGAACACAACCTCAATATATTGAAGGGATATAAACCGGTCAAGCAAATACTGCGGCGTTTTTCTGAACCCAAACGACAAGCTATGGGAGAGGAGCTAGCCAAGTTACTCGAGGCCGGATTCATCAGAGAAATAAAACACCCGGACTGGCTAGCAAACCTAGTGATGGTACCAAAGAAGGATAAATCCTGGCGCCTATGCGTCGATTTCAAAGACCTCAACAAGGCCTGCCCTAAGGATCCCTTCCCCCTCCCTCGCATCGATCAGATTATTGATGCAACCGCAGGACACGACTCACTGTGTTTCCTCGAGGCATACTCCGAATACCATCAAATCAAAATGAAGGAGTCCAATCAAGCCGCAACGGCATTCATTACCCCATATGTGCCTTTCTGCTTCAACACTATGCCCTTCGGGCTCAAAAACGCTGGTGCCACCTACCAACGCATGATTCAAACATGTCTGGAGAAACAAATCGGCAAGACAGCTGAAGCATATGTGGATGACATAGTCATCAAGACTAGGCACCTCGAGTCACTAATAGACGACTTACGTCTCACATTCGACAACCTCCGTACATATGACATCAAGCTCAATCCGGAAAAGTGTGTTTTCGGCGTTCCCGCCGGAAAACTGTTGGGCTTCATCGTTTCCAATAGAGGAATTGAGGCCAATCCAGCCAAAATCCGGGCTTTGTCACAATTGGCTACGCCAACAGACCTTAAACATGTCCAAAAACTAGCCGGATGTGTGGCAGCTTTGAGCCGCTTTATCTCCAGACTAGGAGAAAAAGCACTGCCACTATATCGCCTTCTCCGATGCACCGACCACTTTGAGTGGACGGATGCGGCAACGGCCGGACTGGAAGAAATAAAGGCTCTTTTAGCGAGCAACCCAATCCTGGCCATACCGAACGTCGGCGAACCCATGCTATTATACATATCGGCAACAGACCAAGTGGTGAGCGCGGTGCTCGTCGTCGAGCGAGAGGAGGACGAACACAAATTCCCGCTTCAGAAGCCGGTATACTACGTATCCACTGTCCTCACACCATGCAAATCCCGGTACCCTCATTACCAAAAAATAGCATACGGTGAGGGACTCCTGGATTAGGGGGTCCTCGGACAGCCGGACTATATCCTTTGGCCAGACTGTTGGACTATGAAGATACAAGATTGAAGACCTCGTCCCGTGTCCGGATGGGACTCTCCTTGGCGTGGAAGGCAAGCTTGGCAATACGGATATGTAGATCTCCTCCCTTGTAACCGACTCTGTGTAACCCTAGCCCCCTCCGGTGTCTATATAAACCGGAGGGTTTTAGTCCGTAGGACAACAACAATCATAATCATAGGCTAGCTTCTAGGGTTTAGCCTACACGATCCCGTGGTAGATCAACTCTTATAATACTCATATCATCAAGATCAATCAAGCAGGAAGTAGGGTATTACCTCCATCGAGAGGGCCCGAACCTGGGTAAACATTGTGTCCCCGCCTCCTGTTACCATCCACCTTAGACGCACAGTTCGGGACCCCCTACCCGAGATCCGCCGGTTTTGACACCGACATTGGTGCTTTCATTGAGAGTTCCACTGTGCCGTCACCATAAGGCTTGATGGCTCCTTCGATCATCGGCAACGATGCGATCCAGGGTGAGGTTTTTCTCCCCGGACAGATCTTCGTATTCGGTGGCTTCGTACTGCGGGCCAACTCGCTTGGCCATCTGGAGCAGATCAAAAGCTATGCCCCTGGCCATCAGGTCAGGTTTGGAATCTTGAACTATACTGTCGACATCCGCGGAGACTTGATCCTCGACGGATTCGAGCCCATGTCAGGTGCGCCGCATAGTCACGACGAGCATGACTTAGCTTTGTCGTCGGACAGCGTTCGGGAGATCCCACCTGCAGCTACTCTGGCTTTCAATCCGGAGCATATTGCGTCGTCCGAGGACGGGTGGATGGACCCTGCCATGGAGGCCGCACACTCAGTGGCGATAGAGCCGAATACTGACTTCACCTTTTATGAGACCCGTGTTGCCGGACACTTGGATTCGTCCCCGGCCACGGGCTCCTAACCGCCTGCGTCCGTGCCGATCGAATCTGATTGGGCACCGATCATGGAGTATTCCTCCACGGATATCTTTCAGCACTCGCCACTGGGCGACGTGCTAAATTCATTAAGATCTCTCTCCTTGTCTGGAGACTCCTGGCCGAACTATGCCCGGCTTGATTGGGAAGTGGACGACGGAGAAATTCGTTCCCCACCCACCACCCACTTAATAGCCACTGTCGATGACTTAACCGACATGCTCGATTTCGGCTCCGAAGACATCGACGGTATGGACGACGATGCAGGAGACGAACAGGAACCACCGCCCATAGGGCGCTGGACTGCCACCTCATCATATGATATATACATGCATGGTGGACACCCCCAAACAAGGCGATGGCGACAAGGCAACGGAGGATAATCATAATCCCTCCAAGAAGCAACCCAAGCACCGGCGTCAGCGGCGCCGCTCTAAGTCCCGCCATAGCAAAAACAGTGATACCAGCACAAGAGACAATAACGCTCCAGACAGTGCCGAAGACGAAGACAATCCCCTCTAGCCAGGCCTCGAGCAGGAGGATGAACAAGCTAGCCCTCAGGAACAGGCAGCAGACGGAGAATCAGAGGATGACAATAACATGCCTCTCTCCGAAGACGAGGTGAGCCTCGGCGACGAAGAATTTATCGTGCCTGAGGATCCCGTCGAGCAGGAGCACTTCAAGCACCGGCTTATAGCCACAGCAAATAGCCTAAAGAAAAAGCAACAACAGCTTCGAGCTGATCAAGATCTGCTAGCGGATAGATGGACTGAGGTCCTGGCGGCCGAGGAATACGAACTCGAACGCCCAACCAAGAGTTACCCAAAGCGCAGGTTGCTACCCCAACTCGAGGAGGAAGCATTAAAACCTACATTACCAGCGTATGATGCGGCTGATCAGCCACCTCGTGGCCGAGACAGAGTGGCATATCTGCCCGAAGTCTAGCCCGCACCCTGCCGCCATTCAAACAAAAATACCAAGGCCCGGGGCAACACCCAGGACCTGCGAGACGTATTGGAAAACAAAGCAGGACATACAAGATCGATCTACGGATCACGGGGGTGCGCCCCAACGCGTGACGATGATCGTCACACCGGATATACTAAAAGCAAATCCGGCCGGGCCGAATACAGCAGACAAGACTCGTATGAACTACGTCGTGACATAGCCCGACACAGAGGCGCCGCACACCCCCTATGCTTCACTGATGAAGTAATGGATCACGAATTCCCAGAAGGATTTAAACCCATGAACATTGAGTCATATGATGGTACAACAGACCCCGCGGTATGGATCGAGGATTTCCTCCTCCACATCCACATGGCTCGCGGTGACGATCTACATGCCATCAAGTACTTCCCGCTAAAACTCAAAGGACCAGCTCGGCATTGGGTGAATAGCTTGCCAGCAAACTCCATCGGCAGTTGGGAGGATTTGGAAGATGCATTCCTTGATAACTTCCAGGGCACTTATGTGCGACCGCCGGATGCTGATGACTTGAGCCATATAACTCAGCAGCCAGGGGAATCGGCCAGGAAATTCTGGACCCGGTTCCTAACTAAGAAGAACCAAATTGTCGACTGTCCGGATGCAGAGGCCTTAGCGGCATTTAAGCATAACGTCCGTGACGAGTGGCTCGCCCGGCACCTCGGCCAAGAGAAGCCGAAGTCGATGGCAGCCCTCACGACACTCATGACCCGCTTTTGCGCGGGCGAGGACAGCTGGTTGGCTCGCAGCAACAACACATCAAGAAATCATGGCAATTCAGATGCCAAAGATAGTAACGGCAGACCACATCGCAACAGACATAAGCGCCGCAACAACGGTGACAACGCCGAAGACACGGCAGTCAATGCCGGATTTAGTGGCTCTAAATCCGGTCAGCGGAAGAAGTCGTTCAAAAGAAGCAATCCGGGCCCGTCCAGTTTGGACCGCATACTCGATCGCTCGTGTCAAATTCACGGCACCCCCGATAAGCCAGCCAATCACACCAACAGAGAATGATGGGTGTTCAAGCAGGCCGACAAGTCGAATACCGAAAACAAGGAAAAGGGGCTGCATAGCGACGATGAGGAGGAGCCCCAGCCGCCGAACACAGGAGGACAGAAGAAATTTCCTCCCCAAGTGAAAACGGTGACCATGATATACGCAACCCATATTCCCAAGAGGGAACGAAAGCGTGCACTAAGGGACGTCTATGCGATGGAGCAGTCGCCCCAAAGTTCAACCCATGGTCTTCTTGTCCGATCACTTTCGATCGTAGGGACCACCCCACTAGTATCCGTCATGGCGGTTCTGCCGCATTGGTCCTTGATCCCATCATTGACGGATTTCACCTCACCCGAGTCCTTATGGACGGGGGCAACAGCCTGAACCTGCTCTATCAGGATACAATGCGCAAAATGGGTATAGACCCCTCAAGGATCAAACCCACCAAAATCACCTTCAAAGGTGTCATCCCAGGTGTAGAGGCCTGTTGCACGGGCTCAATCACACTGAAAGTGGTCTACGCATCTTCGGACAACTTCTGAAGCGAGGAATTAATCTTCGATATCGTCCCCTTCTGCAGTGGCTATCACGCACTACTCGGACGAACCGCATTTGCTAGATTCAATGCGGTACCGCATTATGCATACCTCAAGCTCAAAATGCCAGGACCTCGCGGAGTTATAACAGTTAATGGAAACACAGAACGCTAGCTCCGCACGGAGGAGCACACTGCAGCCCTCGCGGCGGAAGTACAAAGCAGCCTTCTGAGGCCAACCGCCAATTCGGCGAAAAGGCCCTCGGACACCTTCAAGCGAGTCCGGAGTAACCTGCAACAGGATCTCCAGGCACGTTCAGAGCTCGGGTAGCAATTCGGCCTCCGCCATAGTCCCAGTCAAGCGGCGAACTTCGTGCCGCGCGTACATAATTACGCACTCAAGATACCATGGGCACAGGCGGAGGCACGGCTATGGCATGTCCCACAATGCGGCTCAACCGCCCCAGGGGTTGTATACCTTTATCTTTTTCTCTCTTTCAGGACCTTACTCTCTGGAAGCCCTTTCCGGCAGTCGGACTATTAGACCCATTACGGGAAGGAAATACCAAAGAAGAAAGAAGCTCTGACCTACAAGGGAATTCCCAGGTGGTCTCTGATAATGATCGATGTACCTATTTTTACATACCCATACGCAGCTTGCCCTTGGATAGGACATGTCACATAGTCCTATTTTTCGCTTATTGCACTACTTGTATACGTACGCTTTGACGTATTATTTAAATAACAATGTATAGCGTTAGCCTATTATTGCATTTCTTTTTTTCCTTATCTGCTTATTTACGACAAATGGCACTCGTACATTCGGGTACGATCAATGCGCCAGGGGCTTTAGTGTACCCCATAACACGGCACGAAAAGTCCGAACACTTTCGACAGTGCGGCACCCCGAACTTATAGCATTATATGCATCAGCTCCGAATCATGTCTTGGGTCAATAGTTGGGTTTGCCCGTCTCCCATGTTTTGGTACCTTACGTTCCGCTATATCGGCTAAGGTAGCACTGGGAGAACTACTGCGATTATGTCCCGGTTCTTCCGGACGAGCACCTCAGTAGAGAAAGCCGAAAACTGACTGTCTCGATGAGGCGAGAGCTGGTCGCTGTTAAAGAGGTCTCAAATCCTTAAAGATTTTTTCCGCTTCGAGCGAGGAGTCGGCCTTGTCCGATTTAGGCGTATATAGCACCCCAATTCGGCCTTCCGAATACTAGGGGCTTCGCCAAAATTTAAAATTGTAGACTTCTATGGCTAAGTGAGAGTGATAAAGCTTTATAGTCCGATTGCCTGGTTCGTTGTGCTGAACACCTCCTTCGAAGGACCCAAAACTGGGATAAAGAGTGATCAGGTTTATCCTGAACACCTCAGTACTAGTTACATGGGGCCAGAAGTCGACGACTAGCCAACTCTCAAATTTTATAAACGGACGCACAGAAGGTAATATTTTAAATTAACAAGCGTTGCATAGCGCAGATGAACTCGTTTCATATTACAGGATCACATGAGTATATTCATTCAAATATTACATCCTTAGCACATTCCTCCGCCACAAGGCAAGCACCCTTCAGGACACTGTCATAATACTTTTCGGGGTGGCGATGCTCCTTGCCCTCCGGCGGCCTCTCCTTCACCAGCTTTTCGGCGTCCAGCTTCGCCCAGTGCACTTTTGCCCAGGCAAAAGCCCTACGCGCACCCTCAATGCAAACGGACCGCTTTATGACTTCAAGCCGTGGGCAGGCATTCACAAGTCGCCTTACCAGGCCGAAATAGCTGCCAGGCAGGGGCTCGCCAGGCCACATCCGGACTATGAGGCCCCTCATGGCCAGTTCGGCCGCCTTGTGCAGCTTGACCAGTTGCTTCAACTGGTCGCTCAGGGGCACCGGATGTTCGGTCCCAGTATACTGAGACCAGAACAACTTCTCCGTCGAGCTCCCTTCCTCGGCCCGATAGAACTCTGCGGCATCCGATACGCTGCGGGGCAGATCTACGAACGCTCCTGGAGAGCTCCGAATTCGGGTAAGTAAAAGGAAAGTTTCCTTCACATGCTTGCTTTGCATAATGAATGCCTTACCCGCTGCTATCTTCTTAACCGACTCAATTTCCTAGAGGGCCTTTTGGGCTTCGGCCTTGGCATGTTGTGCGTTTTCGAGGGCCTTTGCAAGCTCGGACCCTTGCGTCTTAGAGTCATGCTCCAAGGACTCGTGTTTCTTGACGAGAGCCTGGAGCTCTTGTTGCACCTCGCCTATTCGGGCTTCTTGCTTCTCTCGCTCGATGCGCTCCTTGGCCGCTTTGTCTTCGGCCTCGGATAGCGCCTTCTGCAGGGCCACCACTTCGGTCGTGGCCCCTAGCAAAATTCATGACGATCCTGTGATCTAACAAACCACCTTTCCTTTTCTTTATCAATAAACAGATAGGGTACTACTTACCTTTGTTCTCTTCGAGCTGCCTCTTGGTAAGGCCGAGCTCTTCCTTGGACCGCTCAAGGTCCCGCTTTAGTGCGGCGACCTCCGCCGTGCGAGCGGCTGCGGCCAGCAGCGAAGCCTGCTTAATCACATAGACATATCTCGATTAGACTCCTGTGATTACTATTTGATCCTCTATTCGGCCTTTCTTTGCAAACACCAAACAGAGCATCAAGGGCTACTGTCTATGCTGTAACACTTTCTTATAATTTGGTTACTTACCTCAAAGCCTGTTAGGAGGCTGGCACAGGCTTCAGTCAGTCTGCTCTTAGCGGACTGAACCTTCTTGACTACCGCACTCATAATAGTGCGGTGTTCTTCGTCAATGGAAGCGCCGCGAAGCACTTCCAGCAAGTTGTCCAATGCCTCTGGATGGACAGAGGCCATCGGCACAGACGGCTTGCCCCCCTTAGCGAGGGGTTGGCCGACAGAATCCGGAACCACTGGAGGTTCCGGCGCCGTATTTGGCTTGGGGCTAGACTTGCTGCCCCTGGCGTTAGAGCCCAGGGGAGTCTTGCCCCTCGTGCGCCCAGCGTCTGGAATGTCGCCTTGGGGCGCCTTCGGAACTGTCTCCCCTTGGTTCAGTTCCCTTTGAGACAACACCTCGGCGTCGTCCGTAGGGCGGGGGGAGGAGGCGGTCGGGAGTGAATCGCTGTTCATATCTGACGGGCCCAAATAATCGTCCGACGAAGATACGTCGATATGGGCTCGGGGTGGACTGCATAATCATGTTCGGTGTGATAAGAAGCAGTATAATAAAACGTACAAAGAATCATTATGGTATCCGGATACTCACGACTTCGCCAGGGGCTTGTCCCTGGGCAACCACTCCTCGTCGCTAAAAGCGGCCGTCGTGGAGCAGTCCGGGAGGAGGGTCCTTCCTTTTTTGGACCCTTCGGCCTCCCCTGATGGGGCGGCCTTCCTTTTCCTATCCCCCTCCCCGGCTGGGGGGGCTTTCCTCTTCCTCCTCCTCGTTTTCGTGGGAGGAGTGCGCCTCGGTGTTTTCGGACGATGAGTCTGATATAACCTTGCGTCGGAGACCCTTTCTGGTCCCCGTGGTCTTCTTCTTGGCCTTCTTCTCCGTCACCTCATAAGGCGCCGGAACTAGCATCTCCGTTAGGAGCGCATCTGCTGGATCTTCGGGCAGGGGGGTGGACAATCGATCTGCGCCACTGTCGCTACCCAGTCCTGTTAAACGGCGTGGAGGTTTAGATCCCGCGCATGGTTATACTAGGGAAAAGAACATCTTATGAGATATAAAAAAACTTACCGGATTGGCAGGGCGCTTTCCGCTGAGTCCGCGGTCCTCGGTGAGGGGAGGAGGTACCTCGGCGCCCTTGAACAGCACCTTCCAGACGTCCTTGTGCGTCGTATCGAAGAGCTCTCGCAGCGTCTGGTGCTTAGCCGGGTCGAACTCCCACAAGTTGAATGCCCGTCTTTGACACGGGAGGATCCGGCGGAAGAGCATGACTTGGACCACGTTGACAAGCTTAATTTTCTTGCTCATCATGTTTTTGACGCAGGTCTGGAGTCCGGTCAGCTCCACCGATGAACCCCAGGATAGGCCCTTCTCTTTCCAGGAAGTGAGCCGCACGGGGATTCCGGATCGAAATTCGGGGGCCGCCACCCAGTTGGTGTCGCGTGGCTCGGTGATGTAGAACCACCCCGATTGCCACCCCTTCACGGTCTCCACATAGGAGCCTTCGAGCCAGGTGACGTTGGGCATTTTGCCCACCATGGTGCCTCTACACTCCGCCTGCTGACCGACTACCACATTTGGCTTCACGTTCAAGGTCTTCAGCCATAGGCCGAAGTGGGGCTTGATGCGAAGGAAGGCCTCGCACACGACGATAAACGCTGAGATGTTGAGGATGAAGTTAGGGGCCAGATCATGGAAGTCCAGCCCATAGTAAAACATGAGCCCGCGGACAAACGGGTGGAGGGGAAATCCCAGTCTGCGGACGAAGTGGGTAAGAAATACCACCCTCTCATGGGGTTCTAGAGTGGGAACGATCTGCCCTGCTTTTGGGAGCCGGTGCGCGATGTCTGCGGCTAGGTATCCGGCTCCCCGGAGCTTCGTAATGTCCTCCTCCATAACGGAGGAGACCATCCACTTGCCCCCGCTCTGGACATGTTTGGAATGGCTTTGTGGAGAAAAAGAGAACTTGGGCGCTTGAGCTCGAGCGCGTGGGAATGGATGGACAGGGGAAGGAGAAGGCATGGGTGAAAAAGATGAATCCTTGTCCCTTTATAAGGGCGGAAGAAACTATGCGCCTCCCCACCTGCCTGGTAAACTCGCTTATTCCCCAAGCACCGTAATTGATGGTGCAGTTGGGTTACCCATACCCGTATTGATGAGAATCCCGTGATAAGGGGACACGATCTCTGCTTCGACAAGACGTGCCAAGAAAACCGCCTCGCAATATGTGTAGCAGCTGGTTGAGAAAAACGGTTTGAATAATGACCGGGCCGTGGCGTGATGTCATGCTGCAAAATGTGCCAGCAGATTAGATTTGTGGTATATTATACTCTCTACGGTGGTATGTGGAATTTATTTTGCAGAGCCGCACACTATCCTTGTGTTCAAAATCTTCTATGGAGTATTCAGAGGAGGAACCCGCCTTGCAATGCCGAAGACAATCTGCGCGCTGGACTCATCGTCATTGAAGCCTGGTTTAGGGGCTACTGAGCGAGTCCTGGATTAGGGGGTCCTCGGACAGCCGGACTATATCCTTTGGCCGGACTGTTGGACTATGAAGATACAATATTGAAGACTTCGTCTTGTGTCCGGTTGGGACTCTCCTTGGCGTGGAAGGCAAGCTTGGCAATACGGATATGTAGATCTCCTCCATTGTAACCGACTCTGTGTAACCCTAGCCCCCTCCGGTGTCTATATAAACCGGAGGGTTTTAGTCCGTAGGACAACAACAATCATAATCATAGGCTAGCTTCTAGGGTTTAGCCTACACGATCTCGTGGTAGATCAACTCTTGTAATACTCATATCATCAAGATCAATCAAGCAAGAAGTAGGGTATTACCTCCATCGAGAGGGCCTGAACCTAGGTAAACATTGTGTCCCCGCCTCCTGTTACCATCCGCCTTAGATGCACAGTTTAGGACCCCCTACCCGAGATCCGCCAGTTTTGACGCCGACATACGCGGTCTTCATGGCATCCCGGAAGCTGCGACACTACCTCCAAGAGTGCTCGATCACGGTGGCTTCTGAAGTACCACTGAATGACATAATAAACAACCGCGATGCCACAGGCAGGATTTCTAAGTGGGCCATTGAGCTCCTTTCGTTCGACATAACATACAAACCGCGTCGGGCCATTAAATCCCAAGTACTGGCCGACTTCGTCGCCGAATGGACAGCGGCCGAACTCCCTAAAGAGTACGGCACATATTCTAACTGGGTCATGCACTTCGATGGCTCCAAAATGCTGGCAGGCTTAGGAGCGGGCGTTGTCTTAACATCCCCCACTGGAGACACAGTTCAGTACGTACTCCAAATATTATACACAGACTCCAACAACGCAGCCAAATACGAGGCCTTACTGCATGGCCTCCGGATGGCCGTCTCCATGGGCATACAACGCCTGGACGTGTGCGGGGATTCAAACCTTGCAATATCCCAAATAAATGGAGACTTCGACGCCAAAGATCCGAAGATGGCAGCCTATCGTAACCCCGTCCTCAAAATGTCATCTCGGTTCGAGGGGCTTGAGTTTCATCATGTGGCTCGAGAAAGTAATCAAGCGGCGGATGTCCTTGCTCGCATCGGCGCCAAGCGCGACCCTGTCCCGCC
Organism: Triticum aestivum; assembly: GCF_018294505.1. Taxonomy (NCBI): domain Eukaryota; kingdom Viridiplantae; phylum Streptophyta; class Magnoliopsida; order Poales; family Poaceae; genus Triticum; species Triticum aestivum. The sequence continues at coordinate 504,368,729 of NC_057802.1, forward strand.
TAACATATTCCTAGAAAGGCTCTTTAAGCCATCCGTGTCATGGCAAGGGGAGAGCGGCAACACCACTCCAGACCCGATTGTAGCCCCAGATTCCGAACACAATACCGATATCATCGGGGGCTCGGCCACCGAAATAACACCATCGACCCATCTTATCATGGTAGCCATTGCCCCATGGACCGAACCCTTCTTGGCCTACCTTAATAGGCGAGAGCTCCCTGAGGATCAGAACGAGGCTCGCTGCATTGTCCGGCGCTCGAAAGCCTACAAGGTCCATGACGGCGAGCTCTACAAGAAAAGCGCTACCGGAGTACTTCAAAGATGTATCTCCGAAGAAGAGGGACGGCAGCTCTTGGCTGAAATTCGTGCCGGTTTCGGTGATCACCATGTCGCGGCTCGGGCCCTTGTAAGTAAGGCCTTCCATACAGGTTTCTATTGGCTAACGGACCGAGCAGATGCACAGCACCTTGTCCAATGTTACGTCGGATGCCAGCTTTTTGCCAACCAAAGCCATATGCCACCCACCACTCTACAAACAATCCCCATCACTTGGCCTTTTGTAGTCTGGGGGCTTGATATGGTCGGACCCCTTAAAGGAGGAAGCCATAAGAAAAAATATCTGTTGGTCATGGTGGATAAATTCACTAAGTAGATAGAGGCCAAACCAGTTAATACGGCCGAAGCCGGACCAGTGATAGACTTCATATCCGGTGTTGTGCACCGTTATGGTGTCCCACACAGCATCATCACTGATAACGGCTCCAATTTCACAGCCGATAAGGTGAAAACCTGGTGTGCTAATCTGGGCATTAAGCTCGATTACGCCTCCGTCTATCACCCATAAACAAATGGTCAAGTCGAATGAGCCAATGGTCTTATTATGAGCGGCATCAAGCCTAGACTAGTGCGGACTTTGAAAGAATCAGACAAGCACTGGGTTGAGGAGCTCGACTCCGTACTCTGGGGGCTGCGGACCAAGCCCAATCGCACTACCGGATATACACCCTTCTTCATGGTGTACGGCGCAGAGGATGTGTTACCCTGCGACATTATTCATGACTCACCTCGAGTGCGCATGTATGAAGAGAGAGAGGCCGAGCTCGATCGGCAGGACAGCTTAGATGCCCTGGAGGAGGAGTACGACGTCGCAAAAGCCCGTTCCGCATTTTATCAACAGCAGGCTCGCAGATATCAAAGCAGAGAAGTGTGGGCCAAGACTTATAATGTTGGCGAATTCGTTCTACGCTTGCCAGAGAAGAAAAAGGACAAACTCAAGCCCAAGTGGGAGGGTCCCTTCATCATTGACGAAGTTCCCTCCGGAGGAGCGTACCGCCTGCGTGATCCATCAGACAATCGCCTAGAGCCGAACCCATGGAACGCGGCCAGACTTCGAAGATTCTACGCCTAGCGCCGAACTCTTTGTTCGTCTCCTTCTCCCTTTTGTTTCCATTACTTTTTCCTCTCTTTTCGCCTTTTTTAGCTTTAAAGCTTTTGTGCGGCTAAACTGCGCACCTACGACGTACACATACTTAAATATGTATGCCCATAATACCTAGGGGCTTCTTGTACAGAAGCTTATTATTATTTTCTGGGCATCAAGCTCACCACATATGTGTTTTTTGTTGGAAATATGCCCTAGAGGCAATAATAAATGGTTATTATTATATTTCTTTGTTCATGATAATAGTCTATTATTCATGCTATAATTGTATTGTCCGGAAATCGTAATACATGTGTGAATACATAGACCACAACCTGTCCCTAGTAAGCCTCTGGTTGACTAGCTCGTTGATCAACAGATAGTCATGGTTTCCTGACTATGGACATTGGATGTCATTGATAACGGGATCACATCATTAGGACAATGATGTGATGGACAAGACCCAATCCTAAGCATAGCATAAAAGATCGTGTAGTTTCGTTTGCTAGAGCTTTTCCAATGTCAAGTATCTTTTCCTTAGACCATGAGATCGTGCAACTCCCGGATACCGTAGGAGTGCTTTGGGTGTGCCAAACGTCACAACGTAACTGGGTGACTATAAAGGTGCACTACGGGTATCTCCGAAAGTGTCTGTTGGGTTGGCACGGATCGAGACTGGGATTTGTCACTCCGTGTGACGGAGAGGTATCTCTGGGCCCACTCGGTAATGCATCATCATAATGAGCTCAATGTGACTAAGGCATTAGTCACGGGATCATGCATTGCGGTACGAGTAAAGAGACTTGCCGGTAACGAGATTGAACAAGGTATTGGGATACCGACGATCGAATCTCGGGCAAGTAACATACCGTTTGACAAAGGGAATTGCATACGGATTGATTGAATCCTCGACACCGTGGTTCATCCGATGAGATCATCGTGGAACATGTGGGAGCCAACATGGGTATCCAGATCCCGCTGTTGGTTATTGACCGGAGAGGCGTCTCGGTCATGTCTGCATGTCTCCCGAACCCGTAGGGTCTACACACTTAAGGTTCGGTGACGCTAGGGTTGTAGAGATATATGTATGTGGAAACCCGAAAGTTGTTCGGAGTCCCGGATGAGATCCCGGACGTCACGAGAGGTTCCGGAATGGTCCGGAGGTGAAGAATTATATATAGGAAGTCCAGTTTCGGCCACCGGGAAAGTTTCGGGGGTTACCGGTATTGTACCGGGACCACCGGAAGGGTCCCGGGGGTCCACCGGGTGGGGCCACCTGTCCCGGAGGGCCCCGTGGGCTGAAAGTGGAAGGGAACCAGCCCCTAGTGGGCTGGGGCGCCCCCCTTGGGCCTCCCCCCATGCGCCTAGGGTTGGGAACCCTAGGGGGGAGCTTCCCCCTTGCCTTGGGGGGCAAGGCAACCCCTTCCCCCTTTGGCCGCCGCCCCCCCCCCCCCTTGGAGATCCCATCTCCC